>NC_089505.1:9677372-9917029 GCF_036850995.1 Saccopteryx leptura | reverse complement strand
ATACTAGAAGGATGGAGCAGCATTTGTAGGGGTGGGCAGTCTGGCAGCGGCAGCTTAGATTTGGACACACTGGTTTGAGGTGCATCTTAGACATTTACTGGTCTTTCTTTTTTTTTTTTTTTGTATTTTTCCAAAGCCAGAAACAGAGGCAGTCAGACAGACTCCCGCACGTGCCCGACTGGGATTCACCCAGCACGCCCACCAGGGGGCGATGTTCTGCCCATTTGGGGCGTCGCTCTGTTGCATCCAGAGCCATTCTAGCGCCTGAGGCAGAGGCCACAGAGCCATCCCCAGCGCCCGGGCCATCTTTGCTCCAATGAAGCCTCAGCTGTAGGAGGGGAAGAGAGAGACAGAGAGGAAGGAGGAGAGGGGGAGGGGTGGAGAAGCAGATGGGCGCATCTCCTGTGTGCCCTGGCCGGGAATCGAACCTGGGACTCCTGTACACCAGGCTGACGCTCTACCACTGAGCCAACCGGCCAGGGCCTGGTCTTTCTAATTACAGAAGCGGAAGGTCTTATTTATAGACAACTAGGGGAAAATATACGTAAACTAGCGGATCCCCCGCAGCCCCGCCCCCTGCGGCCGTGGCCAGTGATGGTGGGTTAGGTGTCTCCCCACTGCATTTTTCACATACGTTAGAAGAACTTACACCAACACAGTAGCCTGTGTGTGGTGTCATGTGCAAACATACTTATGGATGTATATATTTATATTCAATAGTAGAATATTAGGATTCTATTACATGTGCTGTTAATTATTTGCCTTTTTACTTGCTAAGTTAATTGTTTTTTAAGTTAAACATTTTATTTGGATGGCTGGTATCATTTTCTCTCAACTCAACCTTGGATAAAAATGCCAAGATAGGGCCCTGGCCAGTTGGCTCAGTGGTAGAGTGTCCGCCTGGCGTGTGGATGTCCCGGGTTTGATTCTCAGTCGGCACACAGGAGAAGCGCCCATCTGCTTCTCCACCCCTCCCCCCCCCTCTTTCCTCTCTGTCTCTCTCTTCCCCTCCTACAGCTGAGGCTCCATTGGAGCAAAGCTGGCCCGGGTGCTGAGGATGGCTCCATGGCCTCTGCCTCAGACACTAGAATGGCTCCTATTGCAACAAAGTGACGCCCCATGTGGGCAGAGCATCGCCCCCTGGTGGGCGTGCCGGGTGGATCCCAGTCGGGCGCATGCGGGAGTCTGTCGGCCTCCTCACTTCTAACTTCAGGAAAAAAAAAAAGCTGAGATAACACCAAGGTTGGGAAATGTGAAGACTGAACCCTAGGACAGGCCAGCAAGGCTGCAGGAGCCCCTCTGGGGCCACGTCAGAGGCCATGGTGTTTGGTGTCCGCGGAGGAGCCTGGGGCTGAGGCGGGGGTGGGGGCGACGCTGCCCCAGGTTAACCGTCCCCCACCTTCCCTCCGTGTCTCTCACAGACCCGTGCTGGCCATCGTGGAGGTGGAAGTTCAAGAAGTGGACGTAGGTGCTCGGGAGAGGGTCTTCCAGGAAGTGTCCTCTTTCCAGGGCCCCCTGGACGCCACCGTCGTCGTCAACCTTCAGTCGCCAACCTCAGAGGAGAAGAACGAGTTTCCCGAGGACGTGCGCACCGAGCTCATGCAGACCTTGGGGAACTACGGGACGATCGTTCTTGTCAGGTAACCAGCCGCTGCCCCCGCCTGCATGGGTTCCAGTGTCGGGGACCCTGTGGAGCCGTGGGGGCTGCCGAGGCTCGCCCGGGTTGACTCGGCGCGTCTCCTTTGCTCCAGGATCAACCAAGGGCAGATGCTGGTGACCTTTGCGGACAGTCACTCGGCTCTCAGCGTCCTGGATGTGGACGGCATGCAGGTGCGTCATGCTTGGTCCCCAGGGTTGTCCCGTGCGGCCACGGGGTCACGTCGTCCCCTCTCCTCCCCCTGTGGTGCCCCATGAAGACAGTAGCTCGGACTCTTCATCTGGAGTCTGGTTCTGGTGTCTTTGTAGACGTGTCTAATGTCTTGCCCTGGTTTCCTGTAGAATTTGGGAGAAAGAGTGAGTTTTAGAGTCTGGTTGCCGCCGCGTCACGGGGCCTGTCTTCGCTCACCTCCGTGTGGGGGAGTGTTGGGGTCTTTCTCTTTAGAGTATATTTTGGAACAGGCAGCTCAGGTCGTTTCTGTTTTGATAACATCCTGATATTAAATCCACACGGAACAGAAAGCCCGAGACGACAGTTTGACCTTTATTTAGACCAAACGCGAGGCTGCCCGAGGTCTGGACCCACCTCTGTTTTTCTCGGCCCACGTGAAGGTTGGCCCGGCTCCCGCCCCTGAGTTTGTGCGAGCAGCACTGGGGACCGGGGCAGGTTGCCGGCTCCTGCGTTCATTCGGGGACGGCCGCTGTCCCTTACAGGTGAAAGGCAGAGCGGTGACGATCCGCCCCAAGACCAGGGACTGGCTCAGGGGCTTGCAGGAGGAGATCCTCCGGAAGCGGGGCAGCACGGCCTCCGTGTCGCCCACGGCCAACTCCTGCTTGCTGGAGGAGAACTTCGACTTCACGAGCTTGGACTACGAGTCCGAAGGTGAGTGGCCCCTGAGGCCTTCCCGGTCGGGACGGCGAGGTGGGCAGACAGGTTTCTCCCACAGACTGTCAAGAGCCCCTCTAAGACCCGGCCTCAGAGAGGTCACAGAGGGTCCTGGGAGTGCGATGAGGTGGGGAGCACTCAAGTGTAGGATGATGTGTGGAATGGTCGATCCGCCCCGTGGAGACGTCTGAACTTGCTCTGAAAACGGTGGCGAGGAGGATGTCAGGGTCCTGGTTTCAGTCCCCGTCCCAGGCAGGAATGGGATCCGCGCCCGTCCCTGCTGACACGCGGGTTCCCGCGGCCCGCTAGCTGCTGGCTGTGGGTCCTGATGTGAGCCACGGGCCCTGTTGAAACGGGCCTGCCCACGACGGGCTAGGCCCCCGCCCTCATTGTGTTCTGTGACCTACTTGTTCCTCAAGGGGATATTCTCGAAGATGACGATGACTTTTTGGACGAACTAAGTCAGCCTGTGGTCTCAGACAGTGACCTGGGGGGCGATGACCTTTCCGATGCCCCCAGCTCCACAGCAGCAGCGCCGCCCAGCAAGTCACCGGCACGGACCAAGAAAAAGCAGCATCCGACCTACAAAGGTAGCTTGGGCCTCCTCTCCTCTCTCCTCTCCTCTCCTCTCCTCTCCTCTCCTCTCCTCTCCTCTCCTCTCCTCTCCTCTCCTCTCCTCTCCTCTCCTCTCCTCTCCTCTCCTCTCCTCTCCTCTCCTCTCCTCTCCTCTCCTCTCCTCTCCTCTCCTCTCCCTCCCCTCCCCTCCCCTCCCCTCCCCTCCCCTCCCCTCCCCTCCCCTCCCCTCCCCTCCCCTCCCCTCCCCTCCCCTCCCCTCCCCTCCCCTCCCCTCCCCTCCCCTCCCCTCCCCTCCCTTCCCCTCCCCTCCCCTCCCCTCATTTTCTTCTCTTCTCTTCTCTTCTTTCTCTTTCTCTCTTTTTCTTCTTCTTCTTCCTTTGTATGACCTTTCTTTTCTAACTAGCCTTCAGTACCGAGTTCTCTCTCAGCATCTGTGCGTGATGTCGGGTGCGCCCATCCCGTAAGGGCTGAAACACGAAGGCCTGGCAAGCAGTGGGCTGGGCGCTGGGACGGTGTCAGCTACCACCACACTGGTTCCCTCTAGTGACCTGTGTGATTTTCACAACGATCAGTGCCCCTGTGATATCCCAGATTCATGATGATTCCTGTTTCTCCTGTGTATTCAAATGCCACAGCTCTGAACTGGTTTTACGTTGGATTTTTCCTTTTCAAAACTTTTCTGATTCCATCCCACGAAAGACCTATTCAGTATCTGCGTCCTGAGCTGCTGGTCTGTTGTTACCTTCTTATACCATGATGTTATTACACCGTAATAATTTTATGCATTATGTGATTATATATGTGATATATATGTGATTAATGACATTATACACTGTAGACGGTAGAGGGACTGAAAGCCATATAGATTGAACTGCGCGTCCCTAGATTATAGGGTATAGTCACTCTTGAGTGGTTTAGGTTTTTTTTGTTTTTGTTTTGTTTTGTTTTGTTTTTCAGAGAGGGATAGGTAGGGATAGACAGGAAGGGAGCGAGATGAGAAACATCAATCATTAGCTTTGGTTGCAACACCTTAGTTGTTCATTGATTGCTTTCTCATATGTGCCTTGACCGTGCGGCTACAGCAGACTGAGTAACCCCTTGCTCAAGCCAGAGACCTTGGGTCCAAGCTGGTGGGCTTTTGCTCAAACCAGATGAGCCCGCACGCAAGCTGGCGACCTCGGGGTCTCGAACCTGGGTCCTCCGCATCCCAGTCCAACGCTTTATCCTCTGTGCCATCGCCTGGTCAGGCTCTTGAGTGGTTTTAAAACCCCCTAGCGTTCGTGGGCTGGAGCGGGTGGTTTGTAGAGTGCAGACCCAGCTGCAGTCAGGTGTGCCTCCTGCTGTCGGTCACCGTGTCTTCTGTCAGAGGAGCGCTGTGCCCAGCAGGGGCAGGGGCAGGGCTCAGCCTGTGTCAGGACCCTCGGAGCCAGGGCTGAAAACAGAGAACAGGGTTGAAAGTGAATTGAGATGCTTCCCAGGGAAAGTATGTTGCCAGGAGAGGTGCACAGACCCCCAGATCCCTTTGACTGGGTGGCGGTCCCAAAGCTAGTTAGTAGCCTGGCTGATTGACCCATCAGGAGCCCTGGGACTGACAGGTTCCTGAGCCCCGGCATGGAGATGGGGATTGGGCGGAGGTGGGCTGGACCCCGGGAATCCCCAGGGGGCGGAGGCTGTGCATGACTGGTCCAGAGGGCTCCTGCCCTGCTGTGGAAGTGGCCATCGGGATGTGCTCTTCAGATAAGAGGTGACCCTTTTCTGTAGTGGGGCCTCATTCCAGCAGCCTGTCTAGGGTGGGGCAGACGTGAGCGCAGACGCCTCTCTGAATGCAGACTGGGGGCACAGGGGCTGTGTGGGCTACCCGGCCACCCGGTGGGCATCGAGATGTATTCACCCGCTGGGTAATCAGAAGGAGAACCCCCACTTCTCCCAGCTCAACCTCAGATCTCATGGTATGCAGCTGTGGATATGAGGGACGGGGTGTCTGAGCCAAAATGAAATGAACCAGGCTGTGTTGTAGTGTGCCAGGGAGGACCCAAAACTGTTCCAGATTCGTATGTGATAAATGTCTACGTAATAGAATCCAAAGTCCTTTCCTCGTGCTGCTCTTAGCCTTGGAAGGTCTTGGCAGGACAGATCAGGATGGTGACACTTGTGAAAGAGCTGGCCCTGGGCTGCAGTGTTGGGGACTTGAGCACTCGGGGACACTCCGTTCTAGGGGCGTGTCTTGCCTCATTGGCAGAGACAGGAAATTATTCTCAGCTTCCCAAACAGTTGTCATGTTTTTAGAGTGAGGACTTTAAAATGAGGGGCTCTGGTTTTTAACTTGTCCCCCCACCCCCACCCCCGACTCCATGCGGACGTCTTGTTCTAGAAGGGCACTTGCCACTTGCCTCTCTGTCTCTGTACTGTAAAATATTCCGGTGTCACTCATGTCTGGACAACAGATCTTGTCTAGGGCTCACTGACAGTTCCAAGCAAGCACTGGCTGTCCTTCCCCTGCCCTGCCAGCAGTGAGGGGACACTTCAGCTGTCCTGCGGGAGCTCCTCCTGCCCCAGGCGGCTCTGTGCACACCTGCGCCTGAGCCGACTCCCCTCACTCACCTTCCGCCGTGTCCTCCAGATGACGCCGACCTGGTGGAGCTAAAGCAGGAGCTGGAAGCTGTTGGGGACTTCCGCCACCGTTCTCCAAGTAGGTCTCTGTCGGTTCCCAATAGGCCTCGGCCACCTCACCCACCGCAGAGACCCCCCCCTCCAAGTAAGACTTTGCTGCTTTGGGCTTTCGCGCCTGCTGGGAATAACTGCGTACTTCCTGCTGCTGAACCAATGGCTGTCCGTCCCCTTCGGCCCCGCCGTGCGCTCTGTCCGCCCTGGATCCCTTTTTGTCTCAGCCCCGTGGCATGTTTGATGTCGACCAGAGACGGCTGTGCTTCTCGTGGCCACTTGAGCGACCCCTTTGCAGAGCTACTCTTGGTCTTCCCGTGGCTGTGCTTGGTTGGCTGTAAGCTGCTTCCCGGGCAAAACCTTAGGAAATGGAAAATCGGGGCCTCAGCAGGCCGAGGAGGAGTTTTGTCGCTTCATCCGCCCCACCCGCACCCGCACCCCCACCCCACCCCGTCCCCACAGGGTCTTTCAGAATCCTCTCCCCGGCCTGCTGCCAGCCCTCTCTCCGCTGAGTGAACCCCGGTGCCCTAACGGGCAAGGTGACAGCACGCCTGCCTCTGCCCGGCGTCTCCTGTCTGCGAGCCCAGGCCTGGGGGCTCCTGGCGTTCCGGCTGGGACCTGCAGACAAGCCCCCCCCCCCAGGTCTCATGGGAGCTGCTGTTCTTCCTGGCTCCTCAGAACACCACGCTTTGCCCCTTAGACTTGCATTCGTAACTGGAAAGTAAAGTTGTGACATGCTTCTGCTCGGTTTCTGGTTACCCTGCTGCTTACTGCCCCAGATCCCCAATATGTGACAATTCGACGCAGATATCGCTAAGGCTTTACTTTCAGAACTGGGTCCACCTTGGCGCACGTCACCATGGCAACCAACAGCACACCCGAAACACACGGCTTTCTAAACGTCTCTCTTACTTTTCTGTGTTGCTGCTCAGAAGATAAAATATAAATAAAAATTTTTAATGTGATAGCATATATTTTTGTGGGAAACTTTACAGAAGTAAATAAATATAAGAAAGAATTAAAATTTTAATTTCCTTTGACTACCTAGAGATGACAGCTATTAATCAAAAGACTGCCAGCCTTTCTCCAATTATACATATCTATATCTATAAGGACAATTTTTTATTTCAATGTATTTTACAAAGTTGTTACTCATTTTGTTTGAGCGTTTGTCTTTCATCAGATGTCTCAGTCATTAAGTGTTGTTCTAGGACATGATTTGTTAATAGCCACAGGTATAATTTAGCATAGATTATTCACCTGCTTTGGGATTTTTTTTAGACTTTGCCCATAAAACATTTAAAAATTTTGTCCTAGTAACAGTAGTGTATTTAAAACCATTTAAGTCTTTATATCATATTTGAACCCCCTAATATATCAGATTAACATTTACTTTGAAATAATTGCTGTCCCAGAGAAAACTACGCCCTGTGTATACTCAGACCCTAACTGCCTCTGTGGTCCTGCTGGGACATCAGACTCCTCTGATTTGCCTCGCTGTCGGCTGACTGGGAATTTGCCTGGAAGCAGTCAGTAGCAGCCCTGAGATTAAGACTTTGCTCTTGTCGGTTTCTACAGCAGGGTTAATGGTGAAAAAGTCGGCCTCGGATGTGTCCATCTCCTCCGGCACCCACGGGCAGTATTCGATCCTGCAGACAGCAAAGCTCCTGCCAGGAGCACCTCAGCAAGCAGTGAGTTCTTCTGTCTCTGGCTCAAAGTGAAACAGACATTCCAGACCCAAGGAGTAGGCCCTGTGGTTCACCCTCAGCCCCTAAGATCACCCAGTCACCCTCCTTCAGTGAAATATACAGATCTCTCTCTCTCTCTCTCTAATCCTCTACCTGTCCACCCGCTTATCCTCAAATCCCGTAACTTAGTCGTAGGTCTTTTATGGGCTTCTACACAGTCGTGCAGAGCATTAGAGAGAAATCACGTTGATGGAAAACCCAAGTGTCTCTGTGGGGAGGGCTTGTTGGTTTCTAGACGCACCTGCTTCTCTTTCTGCCAATGCCTGGCTTTGACCTTGGTGTGTAGGGCAGTGCTTGGTAGGGAAAAGAATGGAGAAATTCAGATCCATTGTCTGAACAAAATTAGGATCATTCTCGAGTAAAGTTGCCTGAGAAAAGGAGCTAGAAAGAGACCTGATGGGCCTAAATAACGCAGTAGGGACAGGTGATAATAGCACTTTTGCTGGGTTTTAGAGGAGGGAGTTCCAAAGGGTGGCACCGAGCTGCTAAAGACTGTAGGTGAAGGTCATGGGATCAGGGTGTGGTGGTGCTGGTGGAAGCTAACGTGTCCCCAGAGGTACAGGGAGCTGGGCCAGGTGCCCAGGTGGTCACTGCAGGGGCAGGGGCTTGACTACACATCCGTGGTTTGCAGGAATGCAGGCAGGTCACCAAAGAGGACCTAGAGATAGAAAGGTCACTTTCCTTTTTCCTTTTTTTTTTTTTTTTTTGTCTTTTTGAAGGGGAGGGAGGGAAAGAAAAGCATCAGTTGCATCACTTTAGTTCATTGATTGCTAGCTACTACGTGCCTTGACCACTGGGCTCCTGCTGAGCCAGCGACCCCTTGCTCAAGCCAGCTGCCTTTGAGCTTAAGCCGGTGACTTTGGGATCACGTCAACGATCCTGAGCTCAAGCCAGAAACGCTGCACTCAAGCTGGGGACCTCGGGGTTTCTAACCTGTGACCACAGCATGTTCTGGGTTGATGCTCTGTCCTCTGTGCCACCACTGGTCGGGGGAAAAGGCATTTCCTAGGAAACGTCTATAAGTGTTTTAGTCGCTCAGCTGGGTGGAAGGCATGGCTCCTGATTCGCTTTCTGACTCTTTCCCGGTTGTTGCAGTAAGGTCAGAGGGTGGCTTGTCCACTCTGCAAAACCCTGTAACCACCCGGTTTGGGAGACGGGGTTCTGCGCTCTGAAATCAACTGCGTTCCTCTTCTCGGCACGCGAGTGCTCCTGGAGGAGAAAGGGGCTGAGGGTGCGGCGTAGGCAGGACTGTGTCTTAGTCACCGTCTGAGGGAGTGCCAGGGACAGGTCAGCACGCAGTGAACTGGCCAGGTGAAGCTGTTTTCCCACCCACGGTAATACCCCTTCTCTTCCTGATTCTGTCCTCAAGCCCAGAGCCAGGACTGGGATAAGCAAACCTTACAACGTCAAGCAGATCAAAACCACCAACGCCCAGGAGGCGGAGGCAGCAATCCGGTGTCTCCTGGAAGCCGGAGGAGGTAGGTGTTCCTGGTCACTGGGCTCCCTTTAGTTTCCTGCTCCTGCTAGAGGGGCCAAGATGAGAAAATAACTTCTTCTTTTTTTTCTAAAAGCAGTATTAAATGAAAGCACCCATTAGCAACATTTCATAAAATTCCACTACTAAGATGTCCATTTAAAGTTATATATTTAAATTTAGTTAAGTGTATATATAAAATGAACCCCAGGGTTATTAAACAGCACGGAAGGGGGAGATTGAAATAAACACAAATGAATTTTAGAAAAGGGCACTAGGAAAGGGCTCCAGGCATGAACACACTCCACTTTAAGAAGGGAGAGCTGGGTGTGCATCCCGGTTGGAGACACAAGATCCTCTCTCTAAATTACCAGCCACGGTAGGTTCTTTGCTGTTTGTTAATTTAGTTGCTGTTACTTCACGTAACCCGTGTTATTCATATTTTACCTTGGAATCTCCCTCGTGTATTCAAATCACTGGTACCTAACTTGTGTTGATTTTGGAAGGGGGAGGTTACATCGCCCGAAAAGCCACATGCAGTTAAAATTGCCTGATTTGTTTTCAGTGGGGATATTTAACTTATGTGGGATTTTCAAATAATATCGAAGGAGGGCATAAATTAAGAGGATAAGAAATACTGTTGTAGGAACAATGTCACCAAGTGGTTTCTTTCTTATTTAAATTTATTTCTAAGTAAGTATTAAAAAACATTTTTTTATTTTAAAATATAACTACCATTGTATATAACCACTCAGGTGTCCATCAACTGATGAACTGGTAAAATGTGGTATAACCACACGATGGAATATTATCTTCAGCCATGATAAAGAATGGAGTACTGATACATACTATACCGTGGGTGAATCTTGAAAATAGTATGCTATGTGTAGACAAACACACATATCCTATTTATGTGAAGTTTTCAGGACAGGCAAATCTACAGAGACAGAAAGTTCTAGTGTTTCCGGGGGCTGGAGAGAGGGGGATGGGGAGTGCATGCTGTGGGTATGTGTGGGCTTTCTTTCGGGGTGAGGACGACGTCCTGGAATTAGACAGTGGTGACGGGTGCAGAACTTTGTGAATACACTGAAAACCACAACTGCACAGTTTATGGTATGTGAATCATATTGCCATTTTTAAAATATATATTCTATGGATATGGAGGTTAGAGGTTTGAAATCGACCTGGAGTCCGAACTGAACATTTTCTTGGTCATGGGTTCTACTGAGATTTTAAGGAGTTCTGGGTCACCTCCCGGAAGAAAGGCACATACACGTATATCTCTGCATGTGATGTCAGGGCGCCCCTGATGTGCCCTCAACCACCCACGACCCAGCTCCCCGTGCTGTTGGGCAGGTAAGCGTGAGATGCCCGGGGCCAGCCCTAGCCGCTTGGCCCTGACAGCCCTGGAACATTTGTCTTAGGAAGAAGGAAACGCAGTGCATTGGTGATCACCCAGCCCTAGCCGCTTGGCCCTGACAGCCCTGGAACATTTGTCTTAGGAAGAAGGAAACGCAGTGCATTGGTGATCACCCAGCCCTAGCCGCTTGGCCCTGACAGCCCTGGAACATTTGTTTTAGGAAGCAGGAAACGCAGTGCATTGGTGACTACCCTCAGGATGCAGACCGCCTCGTCAGCGGAGTGCCTTGTCCCGCCCACTTCAGCCACGCACTTGTATGTTTCAGGTGCCCCTGGAGAAGCCCTAAATGCCGCAGCCCTGAGGGACCAAGGGGCCTCCAAACCAGAGCCCACGGCGGGGGTGGCCCCGCTCCTGCCCCGTCGGCCCGCGCCCAGAGTCCCCGCCATCAAGAAGCCAACCTTGAGGAGGACCGGGAAGGTAAGAACCAGCCGCCTCCGTCTCTGCCGAGTTGCGCAGACATCGTGTTAGGTAGGAATGGCATCTCTGTTGATGTCTCTCCATACACGTCCATGAGTCCCTGGCATGGCCCCCCTTGGAGAAAGCTTCTCCTCCGTATCCCGGCTCGCTGGGCAGAACACCCAGGAACGTCTCACCACACAGGGACACGGTGTGGAGGTCTCTCTCACCCGTCCTGGCTGAGCCCCCCATCGAGCCGCGGTGGGGTGCCTGGTGCCACGTGGTCCAGGATTTCCTGTGATGAGTGTGGTCTGTGTCGTGCGTGTGTGGTTTCGCATGGGCCAGGTTTTGTTTGCGTTGGAGGGGCCGTCACCGGTGCCCGGACGCGCGGCCTCGGGCCTGGGACGCTGGAGGCGCCACCGCTTTTCTCGCCACTTTTCTTGCAGATTGTGTTCTGCTCTCGCTCTCCGGCCTCTCAGCCTTGCTTGCTGCTTCAGAGACATGAGTTTGTCAGGACAGTAGCCGCCCAAAGACTGGCACCTCTAGAGGAATCTGGATCTTCCGTTTGACCTCAGTGGTCTAGTGCCGGACCCTCGGTAACCCCTTGCTGGTGGTGACAGATGGCTGCTGCTTTTCCGCCTGCGGACGGACGTGTGAACCGTGGCCTGTGCGCCGGTTCACGCCGAGCTCGCTGTCTCCTCCTCTGGCCACGCTGGCTCTTTGCACCCGCCCTTTCCTCCCTATTCCTCCTCCTCTTCGCCTGGACGCGCTTTGCCTTTTCTCTGAAAAGCCAGGGGCAGAAACTAAAGCGTTGTCCCCAGCCTGCTGCCCAGGGAGGCCAGTCAGAGGCGGCTGACAAGGGACCGTGCTTGCTGTTGGTTTTCTAAAGAACCAAAGAAAACAATGAAAGGCTGATGCCTATAAACCGTAGGTAGCGGTTTCGGTACAAGGGCTTCCGTGTGCACCGGTGCGGGTGAGGCCTTCGGGTGGTTTTGAATTCGAACGGAGCAAGGACAGTGTCTGGGCTAAAACGTGCCATTCTGCTTATATGTAAATAACCAAGATTCGAGCAGCAAGCGTATCCGTTAGTCCTTCCGTGAGCCTAGTGCCGGAACAACACAGGTGACTTCCGTGTGAATTACCAAAGCTGCCGCCACAAACGGGGAGCTCAGGAGAGGCTTGCTTTGAATACGCGGAGGGAATAAACCCCATTTCCCACAGTCACAAAGGCAAGCCTGTCTCAGGTGTTACTCACCGTGGCCCTGGTTTTTTAAAGCTTCCACTCTCGTATTTCATGGGACCCGCCAGTGCTCCATGACCGTGTGTGTGTGTGTGTGTGTGTGTGTGTGTGTGTTTCTGCCGTGTTCTTCCGTCCCTGGTCACGCATCTGCATCTCAGACATTCTCAAATCTCGAATTTGCTAGAATGTGCTCTTGACCCCCTCCCTGCTCCTGGCTGACAGTGTCTGAGTGCTGGTTCCCACTCCCCCCGCCCCCGCCCCAGCCCCCACCCGACCCCACCCCCCCACCCCCGCCCCGGCCCGGCCCCGGCCAGTTCTGGCCCAGCCCAGCCCAGCCTGGCGGTGCCCGCTTCTCACCTACTCTATGTCCTGCCTTTCCCCAGCCCGCGTCACCAGAAGAACAGTTTGGGCAGCAGGCTGCCCAGTTTACAATCGGGCCCCCGGAGACAAGCCCTGAAACCCCTCCTCTCCTGGCAGCCCCTCCTGTTCCCAAACCCAGAACGCTTCAGCCCGGGAAAGGCGCCGAGAGGAGGCTGTGCGTGGGGAAGGCAGCGCCGGACGACGCCCCTGCGGTGACCGCGCTGCCCCTCATGGAGGTGCCACCTCTGGTGCCCCAGGTGCCCCCGCGGAGGAAGAAGTCGGCCCCCGCGGCCTTCCACCTGCAAGTCCTGCAGACCAACAGCCAGCTCCTCCAGGACCTCGCCTGCGGCGGCGGCCCCTGCAGCAACTGCCCCTCCGCGCACCCGCCTGACGGGGGCACTCTCCTTCCGCGGCCGCCTCTCCTGGGCACTTTGCCCGCTGTGCACCCCGGGACCGATGGCCCCAAGGAGCCAAAGCAGGAGGCGGCCTCCCGTCCGGGGCATT
The DNA here is from genome assembly GCF_036850995.1 of Saccopteryx leptura. Taxonomy (NCBI): domain Eukaryota; kingdom Metazoa; phylum Chordata; class Mammalia; order Chiroptera; family Emballonuridae; genus Saccopteryx; species Saccopteryx leptura. Next base: position 9,904,108 of record NC_089505.1, on the reverse strand, counting down.
GTCAGGACCCCTTCTGGAGCCTTCTCCAGCACCCCAACCTGCTGCAGAACGCCTGGCTTTCCAAGAGCTCTGACCCCCTGGACGCGGGGACCAGGAGCCTGGGAGGGGCGCGCACAGCCCCGCTGCAAGTCAGTGGCTCCGCCGCTGAGGAGCCCCTTCCAGAGCACAGGCAGAAAGACTTGGGTCACTGGCCCACGATCAGTGACAAGGACAAGAGGACGGTACTGCAGGTGTTTGACCCACTGGCGAAAACATGAGTGGGGAACCGTGGACAGCGCTCTCCTTGCAGAATTGTGCCTTCTCCCTTCGGTGTCACTTCACAGACGAAAGCCCATTGGCCTCCCCACCCCACCCCAGTCAAAAGAGACATCTGCTTAAAGGCACGCTGAAAAAAACATTCGGACTTCTGTCACTCTGGTGTCATTTACGAAAGTCGTGTCCTTTATTCAGTGAGATGGTTATTCGGCCACCGAGAGATGTTTTATTCCAGACCTGTGCGTTGCGAGTTCCCTCTCTGGTACGGGACGCCTCCCGAGGCGGAGTCAATGTGTGGAGTTTAGAAAAGGGAATTCTCTGATAGCGCCTAAGAAGTTCTCCTTTCGTCAGATTTTAAAAGGTTTTTCAATTTATGTGTGTACGGGGTGTTGTTTTTTCAAATCTTGTTTGTATTTTGCAGATTTGGAATAATTTTTTGGTGCACTACCTGGAGGTTGAGGCATAAAATAAGGAGGCTCACAATAAAAGGTAGTGGGGACCATTAAGAGCCATACCTGGCCCGCTGACCCCAGGTTAAAAAAAAAATCAAGAGATAGAAGCAGCAAATAGGTCAACCAGACGGCTGGGCCGTCCACTTCCCGTGTGAGCCCTTGTGTTTGTCTGTGCACGTGTGTCTTCACCCTGACTGTGTGGGAGGCAGTTGTCCACACTGTCTGGATTCTAAGGCGTACCCGTGAGCCTCACTTGGGCGTAAACCCGTGACAGGCTCCTGCGTCCCATCTCAGCCGTGCATGCTCCATGAACTGCTCTGGTCCTAGACCCCTGATGTGCTCTTTAAACCAGTGTTCCATGCTATCCTGTTTAAAGGAAACTTGTGGGTTCTTTCCTTCCCTGTTATCCCACACCTGATAAAAGCACAAACGTGAAGTCATGGTGGCACGCAGTACTGATCCCAGCATTTCTGGGTTTGCTTATCTATAAATGTTTTTTACGTTGTTTTTTCCCCACCTATATTTTTCCTATACATCTCCAACACCACTTCTTGCTATTAAATCATTTAGAAAGACATCACCCTCTACTATTCTATATTTTAAAAATAATATTACTAAGTAAGGCCTAGAGTTTCAATTGGGGCCAGCTTCCCATTTTTGCTAATAAGAAATTCACTGGCAAAATCTGAGTGTGGCGCTTGCCATATGGAGGAGTCTTTTATGTCGTAGAATCGTACGCAGTGGCCCTGTGTAATCCCTGATGTGACCGGGAACCCCTACACTAAATGCTAATGGTTGGGATGCAGTGATCATCTGGCCCAGGGAAGACCGCTCTTTACTGGCCACACCCCTGGGTTTTCAGAATTATTTCTTATTGCCACTATGCAGATACAGGTTATTTAAATCTGGCGCTCAAGACAAAAGCAAAACTACCACATTGTCTCATTCCATCTGAAAACTGATCAAAGAAAAGGGTGTTGATGACCCATCAGGATAAACAGAGAATAGATGCGTGAGTTGACTGGTCAGAAAAGATGGTGTTTCTGGCCCAAGGGGATTAGGACACCTTCCATAGGAAGTACTTCATTTTCACCTCTGTGACAGATGCAGATAAACAACACAGCCCTTGAAGGCCTTAAGGGAGAAAGAAGGCAAGGTGGTTAAAAGTAGGCTTGGAGAAGTTCCATGATTTGCCGGCATTCACAATGCTACTAAGGGTACACTTGGAAATGGAAGCCGAGATTTCTTCATTCAAACACCCTTTGCTCTATAACTTTTTTCTCTGCACCTAAAAGAAGGTGAATTTGAAAGCAAGGTACAGATAACAACCAGTGAAAAGCAGGGGAAAGTCAGTACCACCACAGCAGTGGCTTACAATGCTGGAAAGAGGTCTAATCCTCAGGTTTCTTTTCTGTTCTAGAAAGCCGATAGCAGTAAATGGTACAGAGAACAGAACTTCAATTAAGACATATGCTCCTCACACAAGTAGCACTTAAGAATCTGACAGTAAGTAGTGACACACAGAATTGTGTTGACTTTGGGAGGCAGGTCATAAGAAAAAGGGCATGTAGTTTAATGTGAAGAACTGAAATAATTGATCATGGGTATTCAAGTTCAGCGAACACATACTGTTGCTACATAAGGTTCTCACACCAACATTCTCTTTAAAAAAAAAAACAAGAATTGGAATTGCCCTCTTTTTTAAGTCAATGCGTAGCAGTTGGTAGGTTTTCTAGGTCAGCAGTCAGTTGAATCACCATGACAACGAGCCGCTGCCACCTGGGGATTTCATTCTGTGGTTTTTGTATTTTTGTGTGTGTTTTTCTTTGATGCCCTCCACACAGGGCTCTTTATTGTGACCTTGTAGTATATTTCATTGCTGTTCTGTAAGACATTACAGTTCACTGCAGTGTTTTAGGTACAGTTCTTGACGATTCAACATGGTCTCTGTGACCCTCATTACTGTATTCCCTTTCACAACATAATTGCTGACTTCTTGCCTATTTTTTTAAAATTTATTCCAGTAAATGATCGAAATTAGGACACCTGCCTGAGCAATTCCTATAAAAGTTTTAAAGTTGTCGAAGTTCAAGATACTTAATAAAATTCTCCCGAGGGGTCTAAGTATAAGCAAAGTAATGTATTAAAACATTCTCTTTATAATGAAGTGATTTCATCAAAAAGTATTTGTTGGCTGACTGGCAATTAATAAAATACCTATAATGATAATTTGTACTGAAATTGTAAAATATATATATATATATAACTATTAAATGTTTCGTCTTTTTTTTTTTAATTTGGCTTATTTGTTTTTAGATTTGAAGAGGACCTTGGGATATCATTTTTGGCTTGATTTCTATTCTGGATGAAATGTGACTACTAGTTATTCCTCTGAGTTTTTGGTTCTTTTCTCAACCATCAGAATGAGTTGAAAAAGCATAAAAATAATTTGGTGAAGAATTTGTGACTTGTATAATGCCAGTAGGGACCATTTTCACAACTTTATATAATATATGCTATAATAGCTACAAGATGTGAAAGATGCTACTAGAATTTATTTTCTGTAAGATGTTATAGCAAACTCTTATAAAATCTTAGACTGCTAGATTTGTTGAGTGCATTACTGTATAGAGGTAGGAGAAGAGAGTAAACAGTCTTTCAAGTTCTGTCTAGTTTTATTTTCAGCTAATTAACCAAAAACCATGGAGGGGGGGCAAAAGTAGATTTATAATTGTGAGTATACGAAAGTTTATTCTTGTATTATTAGTTATTATGTTATTTATTAGTATTTGTCTTATTATTGTTATTTCATATCCTTACTTATGATTTATCTTTTAGGTAATGATGGCTGGTAATTTAACCTGTTTATACCCATTCCTATATATTATAAATGTTCTCTGATGATTTTCAGGAATAAGGGTATACTGACAGCCTCGAAATAATAAAGATGACTAGTCCTTCCTGACCAGTAAGTACCATTTTTTTTTTGTTTGTATTTTTCTGAAGCTGGAAACGGGGAGAGACAGACAGACTCCCGCATGCGCCTGACCGGGATCCACCCAGCATGCCTACCAGGGGGCGACACTCTGCCCACCAGGGGGCGATGCTCTGCCCCTCTGGGGTGTCGCTCTGTTGCGACCAGAGCCACTCTAGCACCTGGGGCAGAGGCCAAGGAGCCATCCCCAGCGCCCGGGCCATCTTTGCTCCAATGGAGCCTCGGCTGCAGGAGGGGAAGAGAGAGACAGAGAGGAAGGAGAGGGGGAGGGGTGGAGAAGCAGATGGGCGCTTCTCCTGTGTGCCCTGGCCGGGAATCGAATCTGGGACTTCTGCACGCCAGGCCGACGCTCTACCACTGAGCCAACCGGCCAGGGCAGTAAGTACCATTTTGAAGTCATTTAATCTGCATGCACAGCCCTGAACTCGGATGGGGAGGAATGAAAGAGCTGGTTACAGTACCTTCTTTAGTGGGAGAGAGAGGTTTCAACATCAGCTGTGTCTATAGAATGGCCTCTAACTCAGTGAGGTAGGAGAGCAAAAATGAGTGATTGTGAACAGATGGGCAGGGAAGATTTGAGAGGAGATGATTAAGAATTTGAAAAGTTAGCAGCTGGAAAGGATATTAGCTGATGGGAAAGAACATCAGAGGACCTGGAATGACAGCTTCAGACTTTATTCTGTAGTGGGTAACAGAAATCTAAATAAATCTCTGTGTCAGAGTGGTTAAGATTATAGGCTTTGCCAGGATTCCATCCACGAGAAGAATAGTTCTTTCCCCACCAGTGATGACCTGAGACCCCTCCGGAAGGATGGTCAGTTACTCCCGCATGTCTGTCAGGAGGCATCACAGAGAACCTGCCGGTGAGGCTTCCGTGGAATACCTGCAGGAGATGGCCCGGATCCGCGTCTGCCTAGACAGGGCTTCCGAGGTCCTCCAGAGCTCCGGCCGGGCTCGGGCAAGTTCTCCCTCTGCACCTTTCTTCTCCTCGGCTCAGACCCCCCTTACAGAGAAATCCGGGAAGTGTGGGAGACTGGTCCTCAGAGTAACACTGGCCCCATTTCCCTCAAGTTGGTGTTTTACTCCAAGTTCCTATTTTACTAGCTTCGTGTCTGTCCCAGACTCTGAATGACAACACTGTCCCCGGCACTAACCACTTTATCCTTGGTCTCTGCAGAGATGGCCAAGGAGAAGCAGCAGTTCCTGCAACAGGTCAAGCACTTCTGCGCCCGGGTCCAGAATGACGGGTACCGGGTGTACCTGGTGAGGAAGCTCACGGGCCTTCAGGGGAAGAGTTTGTACAGTCTCTGTCCAGGCCCGGACATCCGGCCCAGTGGGTGTTTCCCAAGGAAGTCACTGCACAGCAGGTGAGGAGCAGTCCCAACACCCCTGGGTACTGTCACACCTCTGGGCACACCCCCCTCCCAGGAGCAGGTGTCCCCAACTTCCTCCTGCCCACTCGGGAAGGCTGGCGTCTGGTCTGGGCCTTTGTGTTCCAAGTCATTCAGCTCCACCAGTGATGGCCTTTCCCAGCTTGCCTGAGGGAGAGGTGTGCGTGCACCGGCCTCTGCTCCGCTGTCCTCCTGTAGTCCTTATGGGGCATCACTTCGGATCCCGCTGGACACGGGAGCAGTAAAAAAATGGGTCTGTGGCTTTTGCTTCCAGAAAAGTAAAAGTCATTGGGCTTGTAGGACAAGGTCTTTCTACCCCAGCAGCGGGGATGGGGAGAACCAGGGTGCAACAGTCCTTTCCTCATGCTCAGAAATAAACAAATTGCGTTGTTCATAGTGGCACTAAAAACGCTGACATTTTTTTTTGGGGGGGGGGGTTAACTACCAATTGGTGCATAGACTGAGTGAAGTCACCTGGCCTCTGATACTGCTGAGTGGAGACAAGGTTGGCATCGCCTCCTCCTTCCCTGCTCTGTCCACCCCTCCGGCTGCAGGGAGCCTGGAGGAGTGTCCCACACAGCACTGCACTTTCCTGCCACGAGCCAGCCTGGAGTCCCGGCTTAGCACCTTTGAACCTCCAGTGATCGCCAGCTTCTTTTCCTTCTGCAGACAGTTACCTGCTACACGTAACCCCCACCGTCCCGCCATGATTAACTCTGTGTTCCTGGGCTTGCAGAAGGACTCTCCAGGCCAGATGGATCGCTACCTGGTGCATGGAGAGGAGGACGAGGCTGTCTGTGACGCTGTGTGCAAAGTCATTCTGGAATGCAAACCCCTGGCCTTTGTAACTGCTCTGGAGGTAGGATGGGTCAAGGCCTCTCAGAACCTGCCTCTTTCCTTTGTTATATCCCACGATGCAGTGGAGTGTCCCAGAGGGTGACAGCGCCTTGGAAGCCACAGTTCCCTGGCCCCCACTGGCAAGCAATAATAGAAGAGCTGGGTGGACAGGTTTGCTTGGTCTTGCTGACCTGCCAAGGCCATTAGTGACAGCAGGTCCTCTATGTTGTATCTGTCAGTTACTTTCTCTGAGACCCTGCTGAGATCACTTCCTACAAGATTGCTCTGATGGGACGCATGTGGTCACAACCAGCAGTGTGGGTACTCACGGGTGTTCACTGTCCAGCATGTGCCTATTATGCGTGCATGCAGTTCTCGGTGTTAAAGAGAGATGGATGCAGGGTGTTTAGAATCTATCTTTTGGCCCTTGCTGTTTTGCTCGGTGGATAGAGCGTTGGCCCGGTATATGGACACCCTGGGTTCAATCCCCAGTCAGGGCACACAGGAGAAGTGACCATCTGCTTCTCCCCCATACCCACCCTCTCCCCCCCCCATCCGTCTTCCCCTCTGCCCCTCCCGCAGCCAGTGGCTCTGTTGGTTCGAGCGTCTGCCCCAGATTCTGAGGATAGCTTTGTTGGTTTAAGCATCAGCCGCAGACGCTGAGGATAGCTTCGTTGATTCCAGCACCGGCCCCCAAATGGGGGTTGCTGGGTAGATCCCTGTAGGGGCGCATGTGGGGATCTGTCTGTCTACCTCCCCTCATCTCACTGAATAATAATAAAAAATGAATCGAGTCTGATCTTTCAAGTGTTCTGGTGCTGCTTCTTTTTGGAGACCCCATTTCCCCTGGCACTGTGCCAGGACATGTTTCCAGGACCAGAAAGTGGTCAGAGAATAGATGGTGGCGTCTGTTATGCCGTCATGAGACTTCTACTACATGTGCTCTGAGTCTAGTAGAAATCTTTGTGAACTCTGCAGCCTTGGAGCTGTCTGTTGCCAGGAGGCAGTCCTTGAGGCTCAGGGTCCAGGTCCGTAGGGTCTTAGGAAAGTCTCCTCACCCTATCGTGGTGTAGGGGCTGAAGCACATGGGCTCTGGCCCTTGGCAGGAGCTGTATATGCTACAAAGTCTTTCTTGGTGTCCTTGCTCTCAGGCCTGCAGGGGCTCCCAGACCCACAGGCGGTCTACCTCCTGTTGGTGCTTTTCAGAGAGGTCACCGCTCTGCACCAGTCCTGCAACGCCAGCCTGCACCCCAAGCCAGAGGTGAGTGTCTGTCTCCAGGGCTTGTGGCCATAGTCTCAATATTCGGAGGGTACTTGTCTGCCCATAATTTTTAAATCTAGGATAGGGGTTTTCACCTTTCTCATATGGAGGGACTACTTTCTGTTTTACCCAAAGCTTTTAGAATTATAGGTGAAATTAAAGTCAAGGCCGTGGCCAGGTAACTCAGTTGGTTTCAGTGTTGTCTTGATTTGCCAAGGTTGCAGGTTCGACCCCCAGTCAGGGCACATGCAGGAATCAACCAAAGAGTGGAACAACAAATCAGTGTTTCTTTCTCTCTCTAAAAGCAGTCAATAAAAACAATGTAAAAACTAATGTCACCTGATCAGGCATTGGCGCAGTGGATAGACCATCAGACTGGGATGCAGAGGACCCAGATTTGAGACCACGAGGTCACCAGCTTGAACGTGAGCTCATCTATTTGAGCAAGGCTCACCAGCTTGAGCCCAAGGTCGCTGGCTCAAGCAAGGGGTTACTCGGTCTGCTGAAGGCCCGCGGTCAAGGCACATATGAGAAAGCAATCAATGAACAACTAAGGAGTCGCAACGAAAAACTAATGATTGATACTTCTCATCTCTCTGCATTCCTGTCTGTGTGTCCCTATCTATCCCTCTCTCTGACTCTCTCTGTCTCTGTAAAAAAAAAAATAGATGTGTGACTGACTTGAGAGCAAACCAGTGAATTCAGCGTGCCTTCTTCTTTTGTGCTTTAACATTGAAACGTGTTCCTGTCAGCAACGTGAGGCCATGAACAAGTTCATTGAAGAAAGCCAGACCCTTTCCCCCGACATGAGAGGTTTTGCCACATCTCTTGTGGCCAACACACTGCCACTGCTGAGGATGGATCCCGGTGACGGTGGCCCTGAGGGCACAGTGACAGAAATGGCCATTCATGCTGCAGCTGTCCTCCTCTGTGGACAAAACAGAGTCCTTCAACCCCTGAAGAACTTGGCCTTCTCCCCGGCCACCATGGTGGTAAGACTGCACGCTCTGCTTGGTCACTGGCAGACACCCAGCCCCTGCCGGGGGACCTGCTGAACGTGCTTGTTTTCTTGAGTCTGCCTCTGTCTCACCTGATCCTAAAGTCCACTGTGACGGTGACCGTCTTGCCTCACTCTTGGTTGTCTCATGGAGAGGTGTGACATTTTCTTCCCAGTGTTTGGGGTTGAGAAGAAAGGAAACGAGACGTCTGTGTCCTTGCTCTGGACCTCCTGCCTGATCATTGCTCTGCTTTCTTGGTTTTTCAGACAGCATCTCTCCCAACGATGCCTGAGGACTTGCAGGCTCAAGCCACAAACTGGCAGGGTCTAGAACACGTCCGCTGGTATAGTAAGTATTGATGTCTCAGACAGTCACAGTTCTCTGAGCTTTGAAGTTTCCTGATGCCACGGGAGCTGTTGGCTTAGAGTGGGAGTTCATGTGGTTGGTGCCTGAGGGTCCCAGAGTGCCCTGCCCCTCCTGCCATTGGTGCTTGGTGGGACAGGAGCGGCCTGCAGAGTGTAGATGACCTTCATCATGTCCTTCCTGGTCATGGGCAAGGACCTGCAGGACCTGCTCCTTTTCCCTGGACTATGCATCTGGGGAGAAGGACACTGGGAACCAATTACATCAGAGGCTCAGTTACAACAGAACCAGGTTTTTTTATCTAAAGATATTTTTTTAGAAAAAATAAAACTGGGAGACAGAACCATGTCACCCATGACTTTATGTAAATTTTGCTCTTGCCCGAGTAAATAATCAAAAGTTATTCTAAAAGTTGTTCTAAAACATGATCGTGGCAAAAAAAAAAAAAAACCCAGAGAAAACAGAAGTATATAAAATCCTTTCTACCTTGCCTTCCACGGTAACCCCAGCATAGGCCTGGGATCTAGTTTCTGTCTGCTCTGTAGACTTCAACTCAGAGACACTTTCCCATACGTACTTGGGACACATCCGCCTTGCGTCCAGTGCAGTCAGGCCAGTGCGGAAAGAGTTAGCTTTCCCTTTGAACCGTGGGTCATTAGGTGAAACCTCACCGGCCAATGCATGTCCCATTGTTCTCCCAACAGTGTGTCCCAATGCTCACCAGTGCTGTGTAGGAGAGGTGAGTCTTGTTTTGGAGCAGGGTTTGGGGGGCTTAAAACGAGTGTTCCTTCAGGGCTGGGAGGGGTGGGAGAGCATGGAGGAGGAGGATAATGAGGTCTTGTCTCTCCAGGAGAACATAGACTGTTTTGAGGGCTATCCCAGGTGTTCCAAATAAAGCTCTAATGGAGCTCCGTGTGCCCAGCCAGCCTCTCAGCCTCGACACTTTGCACATACCTCTTTACTGGGCGCTGTTTTGTGCATTGCAGGGTGTGTAGTATCCCTGGCCTCACCAGATGCTGGGAGCACCCCTCTCCCCAGTGTGACACCCAGGGATGCCATGGGTCCCCTGGGGGACAGAATGGCTGCTGGTAAGGAACCAGTGCTAGCCACTTTTCCTGGCCCCTGCAGACACGTGTCTTTCTGTGATGGCAAAGTGGGGACTGGGTCAGAAGCTGGATGACCAGCCCAGAGAAAAGAGACAGGGCAGAGAGCAGAGCCAGGAAGAGGAAAAAGACTCGTAGCTCATAAGCTGGGGGGCAAGACCTGTGTGTTCCTCATCCCTGAGTCCCAATACCCTTGTTAGGGTCGTTGGTAGCTGCCTGCTCAGCAGCGGGCTGTGGAAGCAACAAATGTTAATCGATAAATTAAATGAGAGACACAGAGGGAACTAACTGATATGCACCCTCCGCTCTAAGTTTCCTGACTTCCGTATCCGTGCAGGGTGATAGCCAGGTTCACCCCAGACTATGCCAGCCCCGCCTGTCTGTAGTCTGTCCCAGAGTACGAGCCATAGTTGCCAGCACAGAGTCCAGTGTTGGAGAACGAGGAAGCACTAGACCATATGGTTCCATTATTTTAAAGATAATAAAATAAAGTTAAAGATAACTCATTTTAGCTTGACCAGGTGGTGGCACAGTGGATAGAGTGTTGGACTGGGATGCGGAGGACCCAGGTTCGAGACCCCGAGGTCACCAGTTTGAGCGTGGGCTCATCTGGTTTGAGCAGAGCTCACCAGCTTGAATCCAAGGTCGCTGGCTCAAGCAAGGGGTTACTCGCTCTGCTGTAGTCCCACGGTCATCAAGGCACATATGAGAAAGCAATCAATGAACAACTAAGGTGTCACAACGAAAAACTAATGATTGATGCTTCTCATCTCTCTCCGTTCCTGTCTGTCCCTGTCTATCCCTCTCTCTGACTCTCTCTCTGTCTCTGTAAATAAAAAAAATTTAAAAAAAGATATTATTCATTTTAGAGAGAGAGAAAGAGGAAGGGGGAGGAGCAAGAAGCATCAATTCCTATATGTGTCTTGACCAGGCAAGCTCAGGGTTTTGAACCCACGACCTCAGCATTTCAGGTTGACGCTTTATCCTCTGTGCCACCACGGGTCAGGCATTTATTTATTTTTTAAAATAAAAGTCCATAACAGAGTTGAGGAAATGCGGCGCTCCCAGTATCAGGAAAGAAAGCGCCCGAAATGGTGACGGTAGGGGGTGGAGAGCAGACAGAGCCCAGGATGGAACACTGGCTAGACACACAGTGATGATTCTGTCTGGGAGGGAAACTTCAGTTGTCTCTCCTGTTGGAGAAAGACCCAGATTTGCGCATGTTCAACATAATTGGCACAGACCATGTGCCCTGTCCCCCTCCCCCCCGCCACCCATCGATACACATGCACCAGTGAGCACCCCTGGGGGCAGCCACTGCTCCGTGGTCTGTCTGCATCATGTGTGCACTGGTGTGGGTCCCGGGGCTGAGGCCATCGGCTCTGGTGCCGCATGTCCGTGGAGCAGAGCGTCTGCATCGCCTGCGGCGCACCCATTGGAGGGAAGGGTCACAGACCTACCCAAGGACTCACTGTTGTCCAGTACGTATGGCTGTGTCCTCCGGTCACACCCTGGGCTGTGGGCTGTCTCTGTTCCGGCTGAGAAACTGGTACTAAACATGGTGTCACTGCTGTAGTGCCGGTGTACCAATGAAGTGCTGGGAGGTGTCAAGGCCACAGTCCCTGTAGTCATACCCCAGTCTGTCATGTCATTGGCCAACTGGCGTCTTTTTTTTTTTTTTTTTTTTTTTTTTTTTTCTGAAGCTGGAAACGGGGAGGCAGTCAGACAGACTCCCGCATGCGCCCGACCAGGATCCACCAGGCATGCCCACCGGGGGGCGATGCTCTACTCATCTGGGGTGTCGCTCTGTCGCTACCAGAGCCACTCTAGCTCCTGGGGCAGAGGCCAAGGAGCCATCCCCAGCACCCGGGCCATCTTTTGCTCCAATGGAGCCTCGGCTGCGGGAGGGGAAGAGAGAAACAGAGAGGAAGGAGAAGGGAAGGGGTGGAGAAGCAGATGGGCGCCTCTCCTGTGTGCCCTGGCTGGGAATCGAACCCGGGACTTCCGCACGCCAGGCCAACACTCTACCACTGAGCCAACCGGCCAGGGCCAAGCCAACTGGCTTCTTACCAGCAAAACAGACAATGTGTTTAGTCCTTATGAATGTGAATACTTGTTTATGCCACGTCTCCCACTAGGGACTGTCTGAGGCATGCTCCTGGTGAAATATGCTTGGCACATATCAGTGACCTAACCCAGAAGGACATTGAAGTTTACAAAACCAAAAACCGGACCTTGTCTCTCTGGGCAGATGTCATCTCTCTTGTCAAGTCCCTTAGTTTCCTCTTCTTAAGAAAGTAAAGGAGACACAGTCTTCCCAAATGCTGTGGGATCCAGGTAAAACCTGGTCTCACAGTCCCGCACCTGTACACCAGGTGAGGATGGTTGTAAGCACTGCCTTAGGGTGGCAGGTGGGGCCTCTGCGTGGTCATTGTCCATGCTGGCTATCCTGGTACAGTTACAGTTTCAAATATTCTAACCTGTTAGCTCCACAAACCATCAGAATGTCCTAGAATGGATAACACTTTTGCAACTGGACATGTCTGTCATATAGTACCTGCCATCTGGGTACAGTAGGACATCCTTTGCCAGACCGTGGGTCCTGGTCTTTGATTTGGGAGAAGGAGACCAGTGGTCACATGTCCCCACGTCAGCGTCAGCTCTCCTTACTTAGCCCAACTCCTGTCCCCGCGGGACTTCAGACGTCCATCCTGACGTGCGGCCCCGTGATGGCCCTGAGTGCCGTCTCGTTCAGCCACTTTCCCCCAGAAGGTTGTGGGCTTTTGGTCAGCCAGGAAGGTGGTTCTAGAAGGACGAAGACTTCTAGGAACATGGTCTTGGCTTTAGCAGAAAGAGTACTTTTAACATCATTCTCTTCCATAACATGAGCCTGGTCTGCAGGCCTAAGGGGCTGGTGTGGGCCCTGAGAGCTCAGGAGAAATGACCTCAGCCCTCACCTTGACGTCTCTTGCTCTTCCCAGAGAAAACCCAGACGGAACTCAGACTGGCCATGTGCTGGGAAGCCCGACCTCCAGCTCCCAACTGGAAGTTTCTGACCAACAGCTGTCCCCGTAGTTTTTCTTCTCGCCCGGTTACTCACTCACCTGGCCATGCTTTTGGGAGTGGCGCACAGCCAGCAGGTACTGTGGCATGCTGCCCCTCTCTCTGTTTAGTTCCTACGGTGATGAACTGCTCCTGCAGTGTCTCACAGCGTGTCCTTCTGTCTAAAAAGTCCTAGCCCAGGGGTCAGGAACCTATGGGTTGGGAGCCAGGTGTGGCTCTTTTGATGGCTGCACCTGGCTCGCAGACAAATCTTTGATGAAAATAATAATGTTGGCCCTGGCCGGTTGGCTCAGCGGTAGAGCATCGGCCTGGCGTGTGGGGGACCCAGGTTCGATTCCCGGCCAGGGCACATAGGAGAAGCACCCATTTGCTTCTCCACCCCCACCCCCTCCTTCCTCTCTGTCTCTCTCTTCCCCTCCCGCAGCGAGGCTCCATTGGAGCAAAGATGGCCCAGGCGCTGGGGATGGCTCCTTGGCCTCTGCCCCAGGCACTAGAGTGGCTCTGGTCGTGGCAGAGCGACACCCCGGAGGGGCAGACCATCACCCCCTGGTGGGCAGAGCATCGCCCCTGGTGGGCGTGCCGGGTGGATCCCGGTCAGGCGCATGTGGGAGTCTGTCTGACTGTCTCTCCCCATTTCCAGCTTCAGAAAAATACAAAAAAAATAATAATAATAATAATAATAATAATAATGTTAAAAATATAAAACATCCTCATGTATTACAATCCATTCATTTCCTACTGCTCATGTTCATGGTTGGGGGTGGCTAGAGCCAATCACAGCTATCCTCCGGGACAACACCAAATTTTTATTGGATAATGCGTAACGTACACGGGTCGTTGTATGGCTCTCACAGAATTACATTTTAAAATGTGTTCACGGCTCTCTCAGCCAAAAAGTTTCCCAACCCCTGCCCTAGCCCCTCCTGAGGATTTTGGGGTTGTCTTGGCTACCTAATCCACAAGCTGACATAGAACACAGGTACCCTGCCTCTCCCCGCTGGGACATCTGATGGTGTGGGGAAGCACTCACCAGCTCTTGTCAACCCCATTTTAAATGGCCAGCTCCATTTCCACCCAGGAACAGGGAAGCTAATGTAGAGTCAGTCTTCCCATGTCGGGGCTGTGTCTCAGGGGGTTGGGGGGCTGAGGCCTACAGTGGGAGGAAGAAGAGCATATGGCTTCCTCTAAGTTAAGGGACTGTGAGAGCAGGCATCCCCTTTCCTGCTGACAAGACAGAGACCATCTCTCCACCTCCCCCCCCCTTCCCACCCCCACCGGCAAAACCTGCTGGCTCACTCGTTTTTTAGCCCTTCTGCCTTCCACTGAGCTCCCTGTCTCCTCCACCTTGTGTGACACATCATTCTCTGGCTGCCGCAGACTCTGAGCCACATCATCAAGCCCGCAGTGAGGGACCCGAGAGGGTTTCTGCAGCAGCACCTCCACAGGGACTTGGAGCAGAGGTTGCTGGTTCGATTCCTGATCAGGGCACATACGGGAATAGATCGATGTTCCTCTCCCTCTCTCTGTCTCTCTCTCCCTCTTCCACTGAATTCAATAAATAAAGTTTTAAAAAATAAAATAAAGCTGTTAAGGGGGGGGGTCAGTGCAACCTTCATGCAAAGGCCCCTAAATTTTAGGAAGGGGTTTGATGAATTGGAGACACTGGGCAGTCTGGGACTGGAGCCTGGCAAGGGTGGGTGGGGATTTCAGGGTTGTCTCTGCCGCTCTCATGACTCCCCAGCCCTGCACTGTGCCTCCAGCAGCCCCTCTGCAGGCTAGTTCTGCACTGAGCACGTGGCCTCCCCTTGGAAGCCAATTTTCCACACAGCGAAAATGTTTTCTCTTGCCCACTTTAGCAGATGGTCCCCTACCTCGGCCTGAATTGAGAAGCACAGAAATCACACAGGGGCAGACGGCCTCCTTGGCAATGTCTTCCAGGCACGTAAGCTTACAAACTCACCTCCATCCTCACCCTCGCCATTTGTCTTCATTGTTGCTATGCCCTGGAGCTGGCCAGGGAGACCACCAACAGGGCACTTGGCTCAGATGCTGCTCAGGAAGTATGAGGGAGGGAGGAAAGAAGGTAGGCAGTTTTTGAGGGCTTGGTTGTGGCTTTTTGTTTCCTTAACACCCTTATCTGCCCTGTCCCCTCCACCCTTCCCAAAAAGGAGACTGCTGAAGTCCAAGTCATCCTGGTGGTTGGCAGTAGAGGGGGGTGGATTCCTAGCTCATAGAGGATGAATTCGTAAGTCATAGCAGGGACTCAGGGCCTGGACTTCCACAGTGCAGTCCTCACTCAAGTGCCCCCTGATTTAGACAGCAGAAGAGATTCTTCTGGGAAAAAGATGTGATTTGGATCTTCTACGGATTATCAGAAATATGAACTTCACCTGACCAGGCGGTGGTGCAGTGAATAGAGCATCGGACTGGGACATGAAGAATCCAGGTTCAAAATCCCGAGATTGCCAGCTTGAGCATGGGTTCATCCGGCTTGAGCACAGGTTCGCTGGCTTGAGTGTGGGATCAGACACATGACCCCATGGTCACTGGCTTGAGCCCGAGGTTGCTGGCTTGAGCAAGGGGTCACTCAGTGTGCTGTAGCCCCCTGGTCAAGGCACATATGAGAAATCAATCAATGAACAACTAGAGTTGCAACAAAGAACTGATGCGTCTCATCTCTCTCCCTTTTTGTCTGTCTGTCCCTATCTGTCCCTCTCTCTGTCTCTCTCTCTGTCTGTGTTAAAAAAAAAAAAAGAAAAATGAACTTCTATGAGGTTGAAGGGCAGAAGTCTGGCCTGAAGGTTTGAGGAAGGACAACAGGGATCCCCAGAAGACAATCAACATTGTAGTGAATTCTGGTGAGGACCGAGTCCCTGGAGCAGGACTGATGGCGGGCAGGGGACATGCAGTGGCCAGGGGCCAGAGCCCCTGTGTGAGCAGGGTGGCGTGGAGTGGGCTGCATCAGGTGTCTGTGCAGAGGCCCCCACTGGTAGCCATGGGCTGGGAGGTTAGTCCTCAGGCTCCTGGAACAGCCCAATGGGATGGCAAGACCATTTGATCTTGCCTTATCGTTCTGTGCCAGGGGAAACCAAGAGGACCACTGTCCACTTCCCAGAGTGACCATGGGAGTCTCAGGAAATGCAGGTGTCTTCTTGGAGAAACTGAGAGTTGAAATCATTATACAGGTTTCAAAGATCAGACAGTTCGAGACCATTTATTTGAACACCAGGAGAGGAAGGAGTTTCTGCCCCTGTAGGGAGGAGCATCTTGGGAATCTGAGTCTCAGGGAATTCCCTGGACATGACACGTGGTTGTGTGTGGACCGGAGGGGTCATGGGTGTCTGAGCAGTAAGGTCCCAGCAAGGAGCAGGTCTGGGGAGAGCTTAGCTGGGGTCTGGGTGCTTTGTGAGGTGTTGGGCACCTCCAAAGATGAACTCTGACCCGAAGGGTAGTGTGGAGATATGGGCTTCACAGCTGAAGTCCCACTCTGATTCTTGGAGCTCAGAGGTTGCCCAGCCTCTTGCTTACAAAATCAGGTGTTGTCATTAGGACATCGATTTGGATTGAGCGTCCTCAGTGACAGTTGCTTGGATGGTCTCCTCTCTCCTGATCTTCCCAAAAGAGTCCCTGTGCCTGGTAGGGGCGGGGTGGGTGGGGAACCGGTGAGGAGGGGTAGGGGCGGGGTGGGGAGAGGAGGAGTAGGGGCGGGGTGGGGAGAGGAGGGGTAGGGGCGGGGTGGGGAGAGGAGGGGTAGGGGCGGGGTGGGGAGAGGAGGGGTAGGGGCTGGGTGGGGAGAGGAGCCGGCGGGGAGGGGTAGGAGCCGGCGGGGAGGGGTAGGAGCTGCCTAGGAGGGGTAGGGGCGGGGTGGGGAGGGGTAGGAGCTGCCTAGGAGGGGTAGGAGCTGCCTAGGAGGGGTAGGGGCGGGGTGGGGAGGGGTAGGAGCTGCCTAGGAGGGGTAGGGGCGGGGTGGGGAGGGGTAGGAGCTGCCTGGGAGGGGTAGGAGCTGCCTAGGAGGGGTAGGAGCTGCCTAGGAGGGGTAGGAGCCGGCGGGGAGGGGTAGGAGCTGCCTGGGAGGGGTAGGGGCGGGGTGGGGAGGGGTAGGAGCTGCCTAGGAGGGGTAGGAGCTGCCTAGGAGGGGTAGGGGCGGGGTGGGGAGGGGTAGGAGCTGCCTAGGAGGGGTAGGGGCGGGGTGGGGAGGGGTAGGAGCTGCCTGGGAGGGGTAGGAGCTGCCTAGGAGGGGTAGGAGCTGCCTGGGAGGGGTAGGAGCCGGCGGGGAGGGGTAGGAGCTGCCTGGGAGGGGTAGGAGCTGCCTAGGAGGGGTAGGGGCGGGGTGGGGAGGGGTAGGAGCTGCCTAGGAGGGGTAGGGGCGGGGTGGGGAGGGGTAGGAGCTGCCTAGGAGGGGTAGGGGCGGGGTGGGGAGGGGTAGGAGCTGCCTGGGAGGGGTAGGAGCTGCCTAGGAGGGGTAGGAGCTGCCTAGGAGGGGTAGGGGCGGGGTGGGGAGGGGTAGGAGCTGCCTAGGAGGGGTAGGGGCGGGGTGGGGGAGGGGTAGGAGCTGCCTGGGAGGGGTAGGAGCTGCCTAGGAGGGGTAGGAGCTGCCTAGGAGGGGTAGGGGCGGGGTGGGGAGGGGTAGGAGCTGCCTGGGAGGGGTAGGAGCTGCCTAGGAGGGGTAGGAGCTGCCTAGGAGGGGTAGGGGCGGGGTGGGGAGGGGTAGGAGCTGCCTAGGAGGGGTAGGGGCGGGGTGGGGAGGGGTAGGAGCCGGCGGGGAGGGGTAGGAGCCGGCGGGGAGGGGTAGGGGCGGGGCGGGTGGGGAGAGAGCCCGGAGTGTGTGGACTGGCAGCCACTCTGCAGCTCTGCCGTCTCTAGAAGGCAGCTGCAGGCTGGGGTGCGCCAGTGGCCGGGCAGGGGCAGTGGCCGTGACCTCGCCAGTCATGGGGAGCGAGGAGCCCGCACACCTTGGCTCCAAGACCCAGGAAGGAAAGCACCCAGACACACAGACTCTTTTGGAGGGACCGGGAGAGAGGAGGCCAGCCAAGCAACTGTCACTGAGGACACCGCGGGATGCTCTGCCCTCAGCATTCAGACGCCCCCCCTCCCGCAGAGCTGCTGCGGGTCCCGGCACTGTGGGTCTCGAGCTCCGGCGGCCGCCCGTGCTGTGCCCGCACCGTGGGAGCGCGCCCTGCCGCACCTGGCTCCAGTCTCCCGGGGAAGTGCAGGAAACGCTCCCTAAACTCCACTTGGTACGTCTCTCCGGCTTCCTTCTCTTCTCCGCTCCGCCGGGGACCTCGCAGCCACCGGCCGCCACCTCCTGCGTGTGGGGCCCGCCCGACTCTCTTTCATGCGCAGGGACAGCCCCGCTGGCTCCCATTCACACGGACTGGCTCTGCGCGGCGCCGAAGCCGGGCAGCCAAGACTTGGATTAACAGCCGCCGGGAGTGCTGGAGCCGCCCAGTGGTCTGCTGTGACCCGCTGCCCGGCCTCGCGTCCTGGGCTCCCTCCCGCACCGCGGCCGCTGCCGCCACCGCCAAGGAGAATGGTGAGCTGGGCGTCCGCCTCCCGCTGGGGACGGGACCTAGCACAGGGCAGAAACCGCCAGATTTGGGGTGAAGTGACAAGGGAGGAAATCAACTAGGGAAGACAGACCCGGGATGGCAGCCACAGTACTTTTTTGAGGCGCGGTACTGCTGGGCAATGCCCGGGGAAGACTTTTTTTTTTTAATTTTTTTTTTTTTTTTTTACAGAGACAGAGTGAGTCAGAGAGAGGGATAGACAGGGACAGATAGACAGGGACAGATAGACAGGAACGGAGAGAGATGAGAAGCATCAATCATTAGTTTTTCATTGCGCGTTGCAACACGTTAGTTTTCTTTGATTGCTTTCTCATATGTGCTTTGACCGGGGCCTTCAGCAGACCGAGTAACCCCCTGCTGGAGCCAGCGACCTTGGGTTCAAGCTGGTGGGCTTTTTTTTTTTTTTTTCAAACCAGATGAGCCTGCCCTCAAGCTGGTGACCTCGGGGTCTCAAACCTGGATCTTCTGCATCCCAGTCCGATGCTCTGTGCACTGCGCCACCGCCTGGTCAGGCATAAATAAATTTTTATTAATGTTAATGGGGTGATATCAATAAATCAGGGCACATATATTCAAAGAAAACATGTCCCGGTTATCTTGCCATTCAATTATGTTGCATATTCATCACTCAAAGTCAGGTTGTCCTCTGTCACCCTCTATCTAGTTTTCTTTGTGCCCCTCCCCCTCCCCTTCCCCTCTCCTTCCTTCCCTCCAGCGCCCCCCACCTCCCCCCCACCCCTGGTAACCACCACACTCTAGTCCAGGGGTCCCCAAACTACAGCCCGTGGGCCACATGCGGCCCCTTGAGGCCATTTATCCGGCCCCCGCCGCACTTCTGGAAGGGGCACCTCTTTCATTGGTGGTCAGTGAGAGGAGCACATTGACCATCTCATTAGCCAAAAGCAGGCCCATAGTTCCCATTGAAATGCTGGTCAGCTTGTTGATTTAAATTTACTTGTTCTTTATTTTAAATATTGTATTTGTTCCCGTTTTGTTTTTTTTACTTTAAAATAAGATGTGTGCAGTGTGCATAGGGATTTGTTCATAGTTTTTTTTATAGTCCGGCCCTCCAACGGTCTGAGGGACAGTGAACTGGCCCCCTGTGTAAAAAGTTTGGGGACCCCTGCTCTAGTCCATGTCTCTTAGTCTGGTTTTTATGTCCCACCAATGTATGGAGTCATGTAGTTCTTGGTTTTTACTGATTTACTTATTTCCCTCCATATAATGTTATCAAGATCCCACCATTTTGTTGTAAATGATCCGATGTCATCATTTCTTATGGCTGAGTAGTATTCCATAGTGTATATGTGCCACATTTTCTTTATCAGTCTTCTGTTGAAGAGCATTTTGGTTGTTTCCATGTCTTGGCCACTGAACAATGCTGCAATGAACATGGGGCTACATGTGTTTTTACGTATCAATGTTTCTGAGTTTTGGGGGTATATACCCAGTAGAGGGATTGCTGGGTCATAAGGTAGTTCTAATTTTAGTCTTTTGAGGAACCACCATACTTCCTTCCATTATGGTTGTACTACTTTACATTCCCACCAACCATGAATTGAGGGTTCCTTTTTCTCCACAGCCTCTCCAGCATTTGCTATTACCTGTCTTGTTGATAATAGCTAGTCTAACAGGTGTGAGGTGGTATCTCATTGCAGTTTTGATTTGCATTTCTCTAATAATTAATGAAGATGAGCATCTTTTCATATATCTGTTGGCCATTTGTATTTCTTCCTGGGAGAAGTGTCTGTTCATGTCCTCTTCCCATTTTTTTATTGGTTTGTTTGTTTGTTGTTGAGTTGTATGAGTTCTTTGTATATTTGGATATTAGGCCTTTATCTGAGCTGTTGTTTGAAAACATTTCCCATTTAGTTGGCTGTCTATTTTGTTGTCAGTTTCTTTTGAGACGTTCGCTGGGGCTTGAGGTTAAACTAGTGCGAGATGGGCACGAGCGAGGTGATTCTTGGGGTGAATTTAGAGTCCTCGGTGTCAGTGTGTGTCTTGCCCAGAGGTGGGCGCAGCGCTCTGGGCTTTCTTTGAACTGTGCTCAGCCAAGTTTGGGGGCTCGCGCTGGGCCACTTCCCAGGGTGTCCTTGGGGACTGTCGCTTGCAGTGCAGATGGCTTTGGGAGAGGTAGGGGTGTGCGTGGCTCGAGCACAGGGCGGGCAGAGGACAAGGATTAGTGAACTTGAAGGTGGAGGTGTCTTCTCCCCAGCCTGTCCCCCACTCCTCTCAACCCCAATCCTTGCCTCCTGGTAGCTCCTGTTTACGTAACCCTCCCCCCACACACACACACTCACTCACACACTCAGAAGTTGGATGCCACCGAGGGGACTGTCATATTATTACTACTAAGAGGAGCTCGAGATCTTGTGACTACTGGCTGGAGCGCGAGACTCCTGCTTTTAGGACTTGGGTGACAGCCGTGTTTTCCAGACGACAGGAAAGAGAGCCCAGCCTTGGTTGGATGCCTGTACCTGGCGTTTGCCTGTATCTGTGTACAAATGGTCCTTGATTAAAGTGATTGAATGAGCAGCAGAGTAGACTTCTTTACTTTAGGAATGTGAAGTCGCTTACCAGTGAATTGATGGAGACACACAAAAATATTAAAAGAAACATAATGATGGGAAGGAAAATGTTGCTTACATGTAACGGCCTCCAGTGCAGGGAGTTTTAACAATGGAGCAATGAAAACTGCTCTGGCCCCTTTCAGATTACTCTCTGCACTTTTAAAATAGTCTTTTCTCAATTAAGAAAATATATAGAATATCATAAATAATGTAAAACAATGCTTTCAAATAGATGCCTAAAGCAGATTACCTGGGAGACTGTGAGCATAGTATTCAGTGGAGTTTCACACAAGTACTAGGATCATGGTTTCTAGATTAAGCCAGACCTCATGCTTAGATTTTAATGTTTCTGAATGAATAATCTTCTTACTCACTGAATTTTCACTCATTCAAAAAATATTTATTGAGCCAATGAGCACATAATATACAGAGCTAAGCTGGTTGTTACTTTTTTATTTTTAATTTTAATGCGGTGACATTGATAAATCAGGCAAATGTGTTCAGGGAAATCATCTCCAGATTATTTTGACATTTAATTACATTGCATACCCCTCACCCAAAGTCAAATTGTCTTCTGTCACCTTCTATCTGTTTTTCTTTCTGCTCCTCCCCTCCCCCCACTCCCCCCTCCACCCCGCCGTTACCATCACATTCTTGTCCGTGTCTCTGAGTCTCATTTTTATGTCCCATCTATGTATGAATTTATATAGTTCTTAGTTTTTTCTGATTTATTTATTTCACTCCATATAATGTTATCAAGGTCCATCCATGTTATTGTAAATGATCCAATGTCATCATTTCTTATGGCTGAGTAGTATTCCATAGTATATGTGTACCAAAGCTTTTAATCCACTCGTACATTGATGGACACGTGCTGTTTCCAGATCTTCACTAATTGTGAACAATGCTGCCATAAACATGGGGGTGCATTTCTCCTTTTGGAACAGTTCTATGGTGTTCTTAGGGTATATTCCTACGAGTGGGATAGCTGGGTCAAAAGGCAGTTTGATTTTTAATTTTTTGAGGTATCTCTATACTGTTTTCCAGTGGCTGCACCAGTCTGCATTCCCACCAGCAGTGCAGGAGGGTTCCCTTTTCTCCACATCCTGGCCAGCACTTATTCTGTGTTGTTTTGTTGATGAGCACCATTCTGACTGGTGTGAGGTGATAATCTCATTGTGGTTTTAATTTGCATTTCTCTAATGATTAGTGATGTTGAGCATTTTTTCATATGCCTATTGGCCATCTGTATGTCCTCTTTGGAATAGTGTCTATTCATTTCTTTTGCCCATTTTTTGATTGGATTGTCTTCCTGGTATTGAGATTTACAAGTTCTTTATAAATTTTGGTTATTAACCCCTTATTAGATGTATTGTCAAATATGTTCTCCCATTGTGTAGTTTGTTTTTTTATTCTGTTCTTAGTTTCTTTAGCTGTGCAAAAGCTTTTTAGTTTGATATAGTCCCATTTGTTTATCCTGTCTTTTATTTCACTTGCTTGTAGAGATAAATCAGCAAATATATTGCTGTGAGAGATGTTGGAGAGCTTACTGCCTATGTTTTCTTCTAAAATGCTTATTGTTTCACGGCTTACATTTAAGTCTCTTATCCATTTTGAGTTTATTTTTGTGAATGGTGTAAGTTGGTGGTCTAGTTTCATTTTTTGCAGGTAGCTGTCCAATTTTCCCAACACCATTTATTAAATTAAAGAGGCTGTCTTTACTCCATTGTATGCCCTTACTTCCTTTGTCAAGTATCAGTTGTCCATAGAGCTGTGGATTTATTTCTGGGTTCTATGTTCTGTTCCATTGATCTACTCCAGGCTGTAAAATCTGACCCAGAGATTTGTTGTCTTAAGTTTCTATTTTCTCAGAGTAAGTGATCTTTACTTACGTGCAGACATAGCATTGACATAGTTGAAGCTATGCCATAAATATAGTTTACTTTTCCTCTAATTATTTTTATTTCGAACTTTCTTATCAAGGAAAAATGTCCCAGAATTTTCACACTAGTTATGTTGAGGCTCCTGGGAAGCTGGAGACACAGTATTGTAAACTAAAGGTAAGTTCTGACTAACTCTCCTGTGTTCTGTTCATGGAGAATCTGCTTCCCTCCATACACCTCTGCCCTAGCTGGGAAAGCTCTGAGTTTGGCCCTGTTTTGGTTTTCTGTTAATTAGATTGTATCATTTACTCTGCAGTTGTTCATATGTAGTATGATATTTTCTTAATGGATCAGAACCACTGCCCCAGGAAGTTTTAAGTAGAACCTGTCTGAGCTGTCATGCTTTACAAAGCAGTGGCTGTGTGTGCTCTGAGACACCATACTGAAAGTTTGAGGTTGATACGGAGGGGACTTCTGTGTTCTTCATTTCTATCACTCAGTGTTGCCCAGGGTAGGACAAGCCCAGGATCATTTTTTATCCAGGGAGCCCCACAAAGGCCTGGTTAGTTCCAGCTTTTAGTTAAAATTGACAAGGGCTCTCTCTGGGAGTCCTGTACCAGACTTGTACTACATTTAAGTCAATGGAGAAGCACCCAGAGTTGTAAAAAGGAAGACAAAATTCATTTCCTGAATCATTCTTTGCTTGGCAGTCAAATGTGCTCTCTTCTGTAGATGAAAGGCTGATGGTTTCACCTTGTAACCCTTGCTTTGTCTAGGGAACTTCTAGCTTCCGGATGAGGCACCTTCAGAACCTGCAGAAATTTGTTTCCAGAGCTACAGCCGAGTTGATTTGGTTGAATGAGAAGGAGGAGGAGGAACTAGCATATGATTGGAGTGACAACAATCCCAATATCTCGGCCAAGAAAAATTACTTCTCTGTGAGTCTAGCACAACATGCCTGTCATATTTCTGTAATAGCAGCAGAAGGAGACAGAGGGTCTAGTCTGCTGAGAGCATGGGTTTCTGGGTTTGCATTCTACTAGGTAGAAATAAGGATACTGTTTAATGCATCTGCGCATGGGAGAAGTGGATGTGGAGAGAGAGAACTCGCACGCTAGGATGAGTTTGTTTAGAAAGGCAGTGTCTTGGGTTCACAGAGCAGCAGCCTGCAAGTTGTCATTTCAGAAGCAACATGGCTTGTGGTTAAGCTTATAGTCTTTGAAGTGAGCTAGTTCTAATGTAACTTCTTATTCCTCTGCTTACTAGCTCTGTGACCTTGGCAAGTCATTGAA
Organism: Saccopteryx leptura; assembly: GCF_036850995.1. Taxonomy (NCBI): domain Eukaryota; kingdom Metazoa; phylum Chordata; class Mammalia; order Chiroptera; family Emballonuridae; genus Saccopteryx; species Saccopteryx leptura. Next base: position 9,880,078 of record NC_089505.1, on the reverse strand, counting down.
TCTCTCTGGACCTCTATAAAAGGGGACAATAATAGCACCACTTCAAAGTGTTGTGTAAAAGATTCAGTAAGATTTAATAAGCTAATAATCTTAGTATTGTTTAACTGAGGCCTCTCAGAAATGCTGAATTCTCTAATTCATTAAAAAACTTTTTGGTCTCACCCTGGCCGGATGGCTCAGCGGTAGAGCGTCGGCCTGGTGTGCGAGGGACCCGGGTTTGATTCCCGGCCAGGGCACATAGGAGAAGCACCCATTTGCTTCTCCACCCCTCTCCCCTCCTTCCTCTCTGTCTCTCTCTTCCCCTCCCGCAGCCAAGGCTCCATTGGAGCAAAGATGGCCCGGGCGCTGGGGATGGCTCCTTGGCCTCTGCCCCAGGCGCTAGAGTGGCTCTGGTCGCAGCAGAGCGACGCCCCGGAGGGGCAGAGCATCGCCCCCTGGTGGGTAGAGCGTGGCCCCTGGTGGGCGTGCCGGGATCTACCCGGTCGGGTGCATGCGGGAGTCTGTCTGACCGTCTCTCCCCCCGTTTCCAGCTTCAGAAAAATACAAAAAAAACAAACAAACAAACAAAAAAAAAACTTTTTGCTCTCAATCTCTTCATTTGTGAAATGGGAAGAAAAATTCAGCATTGGACTATGGGACAGTACTGTATTCTTTTCAGTGCAAGATGGACACAAGTTAATAGGGTTACTTTTTGGTGTTTTACTATTTCTACATCTCAAGAGGATTTTTAAACTTGTTATTTTTTTTTTTTGTATTTTTCTGAAGCTGGAAACGGGGAGAGACAGACTCCCGCATGCGCTGGACCGGGATCCACCTGGCACGCCCACCAGGGGGCGGTGCTCTGCCCCTCTGGGGCATCGCTCTGTCGGGACCAGAGCCACTCTAGCGCCTGGGGCAGAGGCCAAGGAGCCATCCCCAGCACCCGGGCCATCTTTGCTCCAATGGAGCCTCGGCTGCGGGAGGGGAAGAGAGAGACAGAGAGGAAGGAGGGGGGGAGGGGGGGAGAAGCAGATGGGAGCTTCTCCTGTGTGCCCTGGCCAAGAATCGAACCCGGGACTTCTGCACGCCAGGCCGACGCTCTACCACTGAGCCAACCAGCCAGGGCGGATTTTTAAACATTTTGTAAATCCTGTGCAAATAGGAAAGTTTTTAACTAACATTTACATTATATATTTTAATTCCATGAATTTAGAGTTTATTTTAAAATATAGGCTTTTCCTGAATAGAGAGTGGTACAGGATTCTTCTGAGGTAAAGGAGACGGAATAGATATGATAATTCCTAGAACAGTCTGTATGAGAACAGACTATATAGATATAAAGAAGGTGCTTGGAAAGCATCAGGGGAGAGGGGTCAAATCTGATAGAAGAGCTGGCATCTAAAGCAGGTCTTGTAATGTTAATAGAATTCAGAGCCAGAAGAGGACACTACAGGCTGTGGGAGTAGTCTTAGTGAAGCCAGCCACTCAGGGCCTCGGGTCCACTGGTGTGTCAGGTCCTGTGTTAGGTGGGTGCAGGCATGAACTAGCCACTCTAGCCCAGTTTTGTCCTTTCTCTGCTTTCAGTGCTCGTCCTATGTTCCCTCTCTTACTCAGGTCTGGCGTGGGTCCCACATCCTTTGTGAATCATTCCTCAGTAATTCCGGTATTTTTGCTCCTTTCTGAAATCCTTTGGCATGTACTGTTCATGCATCTCATTTTGGCTGTAACCCAGTGCTGTAGGCTTTTAAAAAGTAGGGCAGGGAACAGAGCCTTTTCTTCACTGTGATACTGTCCCTTTAATAGTGCTTATTGCATACACCTTTATTCCATTTTCAGGAGTTGAGAATGGAACTGGAGGAGAAACAGGATGTGTTTCGGTCTCTACGAGATACAGCGGAGCTGCTATCACGTGAGAACCACCCAGCCCAGCAGACGGTGGAGGGATGGACTGGGGGGTGTGTGAGGGCCCAGTGCTCAGGGGCAGTTGTTATAAAAGTGTTCAAATCGGTGGCTTTGTTCTGCTGAAAGACCTGGAGGAATGATGGGAACATTTGTCTTGGTCTTCTCCCTTTTCGTCTGAGCCCTCAAAAGACTGCAAACAGTTTAGATGGTCTAAGAAGAATACTATGGAAAACAAGAAGGGATATAGACTCCTAACTTCACGGGGAAAATGCCTTGGACCATATTTTTTCAAGTAACTGCCCAGACAGATCCTCTTGTTGATGTGGTAGCATTGCCCAGAGAGGGAAGATGGTAGAGGAACTCAGGAGGGGTTTGTTTATGCCTGAGTTTTGCTGGCTAGATCCCTTAGTTGCAACTTAGTGTGGAGAGGCCTTTTCTGTGAAACCCCTTCTTACAAGACCATGTTAGATAAAAGACAAGCCTCTTGCTTACGGGAAGCACTGAGCAGGTGCCAGTCAAGTACCTCCATGTATCTTCTGTAGTCCTCCCTATCCTTAGGAGATTGTACTTGGAGGAGAGCATTGTGCGTGTATTGGGTGTGTTGATTTCATGCTGCTCTGTCTGTGCTTGGTGGTTGCAGGCTTACAGTGCCACTGTCCAGTCCCAGTTGCAGTGGATGAAGCAGCTGTGCTTGTGTGTCGAGCAGCACGTGAAGGAGAACACTGCTTGCTTTCAGGTACGTGGGCTGTTTGCGTGCATGCCTTTGTGTAAGCATGTGTGTATCAGACACTGAGGAGAATATTTTCATTCTGGCAAGAGATTGTGTGCACGTGCATATACATGGGGAAGGCAAAGTTAATCTCACCTGTGTCAGTTAGCTTCTATTGTATAAACCAGCACCCTAAAACTAAGTTGCTTAAAACAGCAGTCATTTAGGTAGTTAATGATTCTATGGTTTGACACTTAGGGCTCTGCTCAGCTGCGTGGTCTTCTCATCTTACCTGGCTGAATCATGACTGCAGGCAGCTGGCAGGCAGGCTGGGGTTGGTGGGTCCCTAACAGCATCACTCCATGTCTGATGTCATCTGAGGTGAGGAGCTACAGGTCTGTATACAAGTCTGTAGCTCCCAGCAGGTTATTCTGGACTTCTCCACGTGGTGCCTCTGTCCACAAACAGCCAGAGAGAGGGAGCCCCAGCGCACCAGCGCCTGTCTGCTGCCTTGCTTAGTAACAGGCCAGTGGCCAAAGGAAGTCATGTGGCCATGCCCAGCTTCCAGGGGAGGAGAAATAGACTTCATCTCTTAATGGCAAGACCTATAGAATAACACGGCCATTTTTTTTCTACAGTCTCTCACAGAATGAAGGATATGCTACTTATTTTCAAATGAGGGTAGGCAGAGACAATAAATTATTATCTGTTTGGTTTTGCCCTAAGTTAAATATTCTTCCTGATGATTTTGTAATTATACCAACAAATTAAAACATTTGATAACTCAACCTCTAGGCTTTTGTGAACTATACCTCACAGCCCAGTGCTGTCACTAGTGAGAAGTCAAGAATGAGCAGAGCTTTCTGGGGAGGGTGAAGCCGGCTGACTTTTCCACAGTGCTCAGCAGGCTTTGCGCTAGTCACCAGTAATAGTTCTAGGCCACGGCATCATGAAAGCTCCCGTTTATACTTCCATGGCCTTTGTAATGAACCTCACTGAGCCGGGAGAGTGTCATCGGCTCTGCTCGGCTCTGCGCAGTAGGCTGTCGCAGTTAAGGTCTTGGTGTTGCTTTGTAGTGAGCACAAGGCAGCCCTCCCTTCTGTCCCCACAGTTCTTCAGTGATGCACGAGAGCTGCAGTCTTTCTTGAGGAACCTCCAAGACTCCATCAAGCGGAAATACTCCTGTGACCATAACACCAGCTTATCCCGCCTCGAGGACCTGCTCCAGGACTCCGTGGTGGGTGTTGCATCAGTGGGACGATTACAGAAAGGAGCTCTGAGAAACAGGGTAAACCTGTCAGCTGCTGCTGTTTATATCCTTGAAAGCTCCAGGCAGTGGGTCATTGTTTTTATGTTTGGCTCACATTCAAATAGAGTTTAATCAGTTTGTTCCCTTTCCTTTTTTCCTTTCTTTCTTTAAAGACATTGTTAATAAGATTCCTTTGGGTACATTATTGAAGTAAAGGCCTAGTCATCTCCCCTGAGCCTCTTAGCGCTCATCATACTTTCTTTGCCTTGTTCCTGTCTGTTTCAGTTCTGTAGTTGGAACCAGAGATGAGGCGTAGAGCAGGGGTCCCTAAACTTTGTACACAGGGGGCCAGTTCACTGTCCCTCAGACTGTTGGAGGGCCGGACTATAAAAAAAACTATGAAGAAATCCCTATGCACACTGCACATATCTTATTTTAAAGTAAAAAAACAAACCGGGAACAAAGACAATATTTAAAGTAAAGAACAAGTAAATTTAAATCAACAAACTGACCAGTATTTCAATGGGAACTATGCTCCTCTCACTGACCACCAATGAAAGAGGTACCCCTTCTGGAAGTGCTTCGGGGGCCGGATAAATGGCCTCAGGGGGCCGCATGTGGGCCGTAGTTTGGGGACCCCTGGTGTAGAGCAACAAAAGTAGGGTTGAAGGGGATTAACTGACATCAGATTCTTTTTCACTCAGAAAACCCCTATGAAACTAGACTTGAGCCAAATTTCTCCTCCTTGGCAATTTTCTTTTGGTAATGATGAGGTACTAGAAAATTGAATTTAATTAAGGACATTAAAATCTTACCTAGAGGTAATGCTATATTTCCCAGTTTATTTACGTAACAATATTTACTTTAAAAAAAATAGTATTGCCCTGGCCGGTTGGCTCAGTTGTAGAGCGACGGCCTGTCGTGCAGAAGTCCCAGGTTCGATTCCCGGCCAAGGCACACAGGAGAAGTGCCCATCTGCTTCTCCACCCTTCCCCCTCTCCTTCCTCTCTGTCTTTCTCTTCCCCACCCGCAGCCGAGGCTCCATTGGAGCAAAGATGGCCCGGGAGCTAGAGTGGCTCTTGGCCTCTGCCCCAGGTGCTAGAGTGGCTCTGATCGCAACCGAGCGACGCCCCAGAGGGGCAGAGCATCGCCCCCTGGTGGGAAGTGCATGGCCCCCTGGTGGGCATGCCTGGTGGATCCCCATCGGGCGCATGCGGGAGTCTGTCTGACTGTCTCTCCCTGTTTCCAGCTTCAGAAAAATACAAATAAAAGAAAAAAAAGTATTGCATTTAGTATTTAACCCAAATCAATTTTACCTTCATTTCCTCCAATGAACTGTCCCTTCAGGAGTGCTGTAATCAAATCAGCAGGACTACTTCCATTTATTGAATGTCTATTACGTAGAGTTGGCAAGACAAGGCTCAAGGTACATCTCTCAGTAAGAATGAAATATGTTTGTAATAGAGAAATTACTTTTCCTGTAGGAGAAGCCAGGGGACCCTCACACTTCAATAGAAGATTATAAATAAGAAAAGCAGAATAACTCAAAACAATGCCATTTGTTTTGTGGGTAAGACTTGGGCACTTATGAATGTTGGTTGGTGAGGAATTATAAACCTATGAATGAGTTTGCATTCAGTGTTTCACCTGGGCAGATAATCGGTTAATTTGGAATGAAGGGTAAAAACCTGACTTTTCAGATGTTGTCTCTACAGTGTCTCTTTCGGAGGTACTTCAGGTGTGAAGGAGGATTATAATAATCCTTGGCTGTTGTCTCCTCCCTCCCACAGAGTACCTTCCTGTCGTAGGGTAACTCCTCTGCAGTTGTCATATCTTCTCTTCTCGAGGGTCGCTGCTCTGTTCCCTCCTCTCCAGGTCAGGGGCATCGGGTTGGCGGCATCCTCGGGGCATGGAGTCACCTGGGTCTGCTCCTCAGCTTGTCCTCAGCTTTCCGTCAGGTTCGGGAGCATCTGTCCTGGCTTCTGGTTCTTTTCAGAACTTTTACCACGCTGAGCACTTGGTGTCTCGAGTTTGAGATGTTTGGCTCTGGGTTAGACAGAAACTGACATCTTTATTGCAAGGCAAATGACATGGGTGGGTGAGCTTGCAAGTATGGAACAGTGAGGCTGTCTCCCTGATAGATTCCACTCCTCTTTCTTAACTAATAATAAGTTCAAGTTGTATTTCTTCCAATCATGCTCCCCGGGACAGGCAGAGGTAGTTTAATTAAGCATTTCTTTTTTTAACTTGCATATTCTTAATTCCTTAATGACATTTCTTAACATTATTAACTCTTTACTCTCATTACATCTATTTCCATTCTAAGAAAGCCCTTTTCTCAGGAGTTTTTGTACCTTGAAACGGGCTCAAAACATTCTGGTTAATCTTTTACGTTAATGGAATTGGCAGTAGATCGCTACCAATTTTGTTGACAAGAGGTTCATTAGTTTTTAAGATAATTGGGTTTGCAGAGACTTGAGAGATTTAATTTTGCATGGTACTGCTTTCAAACCAATCAAATTTACATGATTGTCACACAGCAAGGCACTAAAAGGTGAACCCTAAATCATTTGTCGCAATGCCTTCACCAACAGTATTGATTTGTAGATTGTTGGTTGGAGAGCTAAGATCTTTCTGGAGAAAGTTTGACTCAATTAAAAAAAGTAAAACATTTGTGGTGGATATAATTTAAAATTTTTAAAGAACTTAACTCTAGCTTCTCCTAAGCAGAAGGCAAGAACTGGCTTTTCCCATTGAGAAGTTGAATAACAACAATAACAACATGGTTGTTATTATTGTTTTTAATTTGTGTGTTCTTTGAACTTTATTTGGGGAAATCCTTTGCTAGCTTTATAGTTGTATTTGGCAGCTAGAAGTTCTTTTTGTTTTATTTTTGTCTTTTACTTTTATTTTTTGCATGTAGCTTTTATGGTTCCTTGAAAAAGGGCACAGGGAAAAAGCTGCAAAATTGAGTCCAAATGCACTTGGTTGAAAACAGAAACGGTCTCTCCTTCTTCCTCTACCCTGGTGTTTCTAAGATGGCTCCACCAACAATTCTTTAACTGAGAAATGACATTCTCTAAGGGAGTGGAGCATTCAGTTTTTGTTAGTCACTCTGAGTAGCAACATTAGTGTCTTTATTTTCTTCTCATTTTGTAGGATGAAAAGGAGCAGCTTATACAGTCCAAGAGTTCTGTTGCCAGTCTTGTTGGGAGATCAAAAACAATTGTTCCATTAAAGCCACAAAGTCCTGACCATGTGCTAAAGAGCACCATTTCTGTGAAGGCCATCTGTGACTACTGGCAGATCGAGGTAAAGAGGGGGAATGGGTATTCTGGCTCTAAAGGGAAGTGAGGGACAAGGGAAGCTTCCTCATAGAATTATGACAGTAAGGAAAAGTCAAAGAGTGGGTTTTTTTGTCTGTTTTTTAAATTTTTATTTATTTATTTTTTAAACAGAGACAGAGTCAGAGAGAGAAATAGGGGACAAACAGGAACGAAGAGATGAGAAGCATCAATCCTTAGTTTTTCATTGCACTTTGTGACACACCCTAGTTGTTCATTGATTGCTTTCTCATATGTGCCCTGACCATGGGCCTTCAGCAGACTGAGAAACCCCTTGCTTGAGCCAGCGACCTTGCATCCAAACTGGTGAGCTTTTGCTCAAACCAGATGAGCTTGCACTCAAGCTGGCAACCTCGGGGTCTCTAACCTGGGTCCTTCCGCATCCCAGGCCGATGCTCTATCCACTACGCCACCGCCTGGCCAGGCAAGAGACTTTTTAAAATTTAGAATTTTTTTTTTTTTTGCATTTTTCCAAAGCTGGAAACGGGGAGGCAGGCAGACAGACTCCCGCATGCGCCCGACCGGGACCCACCCAGCATGCCCACCAGGGGCGATACTCTGCCCCTCTGGGGCGTCGCTCTGCTGCATCCAGAGCCATTCTAGCGCTTGAGGCAGAAGCCACAGAGCCATCCTCAGCGCCCAGGCCATCTTTGCTCCAATGGAGCCTTGGCTGCGGGAAGGGAAGAGAGAGACAGAGAGGAAGGAGATGGGGAGGGGTGGAGAAGCAGATGGGCGCTTCTCCTGTGTGCCCTGGCCGGGAATTGAACCCGTGACTCCCGCATGCCAGGCCGACGCTCCACCACTGAGCAAACCGGCTAGGGCCAAATTTTAGAAATTTTTAAACTTTTTTATTTATTGACCTTGGAGAGAGAAAGAGAGGGGGTGAGGGGAGGAGCAGGATGCGTCAACTCATAGTAGTTGCTTCTCATACGTGCCTTGACCAGACAAGCCCAGGGTTTCGAATTGGTGACCTCAGCATTCCAGGTCAATGCTCTGTCCACTGTGCTACTACAGGTCAGGCTAACGTTTAGAATTTAGACATCTCAAATCTCTTCTGTCATTTTCTTTTAAAAGCTTCAACTCTATAATAATAATTTGCTCCCAACCTATGTGATTGTCTTCATCATCTACCCAGCTGCCTAAGTGGTGACAGAAATGGTACTTGGTAGCACCTGGGAGATACCTTTGACTTCTCTCTCGTCCCCTATGGCTAGTAGGACTGCCAAGTCAGTACTGACTTATAAATAAACATCCCTTAGCTGTTCCTTTTTCTATCCCAAGTGTCTTTCACTTGGATCATTGTATCAGCTTCCCCATCCAATGCATTCTTTTTCTTCTTCTTTTTCCAAGTGAGAGGAGGGGAGATAGAAAGACAGAGTCCTGACTGGGATCCATCCAGCAATTCCTGTCAGGGGCCGATGCTCTGCCCATCTGGGACCATGGCTTGCAACCGAGCTATTTTTAGCACCTTAGGTGGAGGCTCCCCAGAGCCATCCTCAGCACCCAGGGCAATGTCCTCAAACCTGCCGAACCATGGCTGCAAGAGGAGAAGAGAGAGAGAGAGAGAGAAAAGAGGGAGGGGTGGAGAAGCAGATGGTCACTTCTCCTCTGTGCACTAACCAGGAATTGAACTGGGACATCCACATACTGGGCCGACCATCTACCACTGAGCCACCAACCAGGGCTCTAATGCATTCTTTATCCTACCACCAGCATGATCATTTACAAAGAATTGTCACTCCCCTGCTTAAGTCCTACAGCAGATATTTTATTTGTCATTTCTGACTGATTCTTTTTTATTATTTCAATGTCCTTTTTTATATCTGTTATTTCTTTATTTAGGTTTTCGTAATGGCCATCTATGGTGGTTCTGATATCTTTGAGCATCCTAACAATCGTTATTTTAAACTCTGCATCTGGTAATTTGGTTATATCTGATTCACTTAGGTTCTTTTCTGGGGATTTCTCTTGGTTTATTTGTGTTGTATTTCTCTGCCTCCACATTTTCTCTTCACGGGAGTGGCTGTGCTCCGGTGCACAAGCGTTTGTGGCCTTGGCCTTTGCCCCGCCCCCGTGTGTGACATTATGCTCGGTCCTGAGGGCACTGGCGAGCACCTTTGCTCAGCTGCGGGTCTCCGCCTGTTTCCGGGCTTTCGCCCTGCCCTTCCAGGAGGAGCCCACTCGAGGAACGGCTGCTAGCCTTGGCTCTACTGCCGGGCAGGACTGCGTTCCCAAGCTCAGCTCAGTAGCGGAACTCCGCCTCTACTGGGCTTTTGGCTCCACCCCCGCGGGAGGAGCCGGCAACCAAGTCAGACCGCAAGCCTGGGTTGCACGGGCGGGGCGGGGCTGTGCTCCTCTGCCCTTGCTCAGGGGCTGGTCTCCACCCTTTCCGGGTTTCCACCCTTTTCCCGGAGGCTGGATTACAGGCTGCCGGCAGCTGAGCTTGGCCGCTTTTGCATGCCCCCTTCTTCCCAGCCGGGCAAGATTGAGCTCACACCTGAGCCCAGTGGTGGCCAGCCGGCTTCCGCCCCTGCCAGCAGAACCGCGCTTTTTTCTCCCGCTGCCGCCCGCCCTCCAGCGCGCCCTCAGCAGGGGAACTTGTTTGGCTGCTCTCCTGCTTCCCTTTGCTGGTATTGCTGTTTCCGGGGGAAATATTCACTTCAGCTTTGGGGGGTGACTCGTCCCAGGGGTTAGGGTGGCTATCTCCCAAAATGCTTTTCCCTGTGCCTCCTAGATTACACTCTCTTCCTGTTACTCTGGTCCTCTCCTCTCCCTCCCCCCCCCCCCCCACCCCCCCACCCCACCCTCCACCCCCCCGTGGGTGGTTATGAGAGAGATGTTCTGCCTGGTCCCTTTAAGAAGGATCCTGGGTCTGAGAAATCAGACTCTTTCTCAAAAACAGTATCCTGACTTGTTTCCAGCTAAATACTGTCCTTACGCCTCTTCTGGGCTCTGGGGCTACAGGCTGGGGCTTTGTTCCTGGGGCTCAGGACCCTTCCCCCTCTGCTACACTCACTTCCTGCCACGCGAGTCTCTCCCTGCTGCCGTTCACTCCGGGGAGCTGGGCAGCCCTCTCCGCGTTTCCGTTTCCACTTTTCCTACCAGTCTCTGTGTGGCTTCTTCAGTGATACTTGGTTGAAGAGTCCTCTTAGTTTAGTCCCTAAGTTTTATTTTTATGCCTTCTGGATTTCTTTTTCTTCAAAATCCCAGAGACACATTTCTAAATGATGTTGTTGGTAAGGTGATGGCTTTCTCCTGAAGTGAGATCTCATTTAAACTATCCTAGGCCGGGGCCAAATTCCAAATTAACTGTGTATAAGGAAGCTGTCAGTCATGGAGTGCAGTGTTTCCTGCAGAAATAATTGTCTTAGATGTTGGTTGGAGCAGCAGAATCCACAGTGTGGTCAGGATATGCCACTTGTGCTGTGAAAGCAAAGAGCTTTGCAAACTGAAACCCACCAGAAGTCCATGGTGAGTTTTACAAAAGCTGTCAGTTGGATGCTGATATAAGGGGTCAGTGGAACTGAAGGGCCAGATGGAGGAAAACAGGAGAGAAGGTGAAGGTTGCAGTGTAGGGTTTCAGGCTCGAAGCTGTTCCTCCCTCGCTCACCTGTGCCCGGTCCTGTGCTGGGTACGGGGACCCCAAGAGGAAAACAGAGCCAGGCTCTGGCAGCAAGGACTTGTTGAGGGGCCGGCAGTGAGCGCACAGGGGGGCACCCTGGGCTGAGGGAAGCTGGCTTCCCCACGGTGCTCTGGGAGCAAAGGGCAGGGCCTTGCACCGGGGCTGTGGTCCCACAGAGAGACAGCAGGACGCCCCTGCAGGATGAGGGGTGAGGGGGCCCCTCACCCTCTGGAGAGCCTGTGGGGAGCCACGTGTGGGTGGAGGGGAAGCCCAGGTCTAGGCCAGGCCCAGAACACAGGGTGTGCATGCATAACTGAAGCTCTTGGATTGTTCTAGAAAGTGCTGTGCTATTTGGGGACTTTAAGCAAGAGCCAGCGTGTTTGGTGCCCAGCTGAGAACTGTCACCCTGTGTGCTGTGCTGCAGCCACACCTGCACCTGAAGCCACCCTCCTCCCCTGCCCCTTGCTTTCTCCTGTCAGGGCAGAGGCCCTCCCCCGCTGGCCCCAGGCTGGGTACAGTCTCCTAGTGCCCTGGTCGGCAAACTGCGGCTCCCGAGCCACATGACTTTGGCCCCTTGAGTGTGGCTCTTCCACAAAATACCACATGCGGGCTCTACCTTGATAAGGAATGTACCTACCTATATACTGTAAGTTTAAAAAATTTGGCTCTGTTGACTAATGAGTTTGCCAACCACTGTCCTAGTATACCTGGAAACAGCAGTTGGGATTCTCTAAGCTCCTGGCAGCTTTGTGCCATGAGGGTACACCCCACCCCCTTCCAGTCTAGAGACAGCGTGATGGCTTTTCCTGGGTCAGAGCCCATGGGTGTGTTGTTGGGATGGCCAAGCCTCCCTGAGCTGTCATTGCATGGGGGTCTGTGAGCATCAACTCGAACGACATCCCTGCTCTTACCCCTGTCCCTGTGTCACCCGCTCGGAGTGAACCGCAAAGTGCCGGGAAAGTAAAGTGTACTGAGGACACAGCCGCTGGCAGGGCCCGTGTGCGAGCATGTCTGTGCAACTTAGACGGAGCTGCTTCCCGAGGCTCTGTCATGAACTTGGGGAAAGCAGGGGAAGGTCTCGCCCGTGCCTTTGAGAGCACCGGGCTGGGATGATTCACTCTCTCTCCGCTTTGGTAACAGGATTGAGTGGATGGGCAGGGAAGTGAAACTGGGAAGAAGAACCTGGTGAGGACTGCCACCCAGCGGACCCTCACCACTGCCAGAGAGTGGCTTCGGGGGATCTTCAAGAACAGCATGTGCCCGAGCTCACGTTTGCCCAGTCACATTCACGTACAGAGAGGAGATTCAGGTGAGCCAGGGATGGCACAGAGCCTGCTGGACAGTGTGAGAGGGTCTAACGAGGGACAGAGACAGTCGTGTTCAAGGTTAACAGCTGGGATTCTGCTGGAGGGACAGGGGCGTTATGTTGTGTTTGCGAGTTTGCCGCATTTCAAAACAAAACATCAGAGGGAAATTCCTTCTGAATAAACACCGGTTACACAGCAAAGGACCGGTGAGTTACCTGTCTAGTCAGGGCCCTTTGTTTCCTGGGGCTAAGGTGTGTGTCCTGAACATGGCCAGGTCTGGGGCACGGTGTCCTTGTGGCCCAGTGCTCTCTGCACTACCATGATGGTCATTCTTTTTCACAGAATGACACCGTGGCATTTTGTGGCAATGGGGGCTGTTGCTCACATGTGGCTTTTGCAGGTCTGGAGGCGGCTGGTGGAAATAAACTTTCCCGAGGAGCACGGCTGGAAGGAGTCCTTGCTGGGGGACATGGAAGGGAGGCTCAAACAGGTACCCGGTTCGGGAATACTTTTCTCAGGGGTGAAGGCACCAGACTATTGGTGACAACCAGTGGAGACAGAGGGTGCGTTTGAGTGAATGGACATACCTCCTGTGCACAGGGATGGGCCATGTGTGACTGCGTGGCCACTTCTGGTGCAGCTGAGCTGTCTGACCCCAGGTGGCTTTCCAGAACAGATACAGGAAATAGGGTGTTGCCACCAGGGGAACCCCAGGCATATACCTGAGCCTGTCAGTGGCCTGGTGGTGCCCAGAGTAGGGAAAACACAGAAGTACTCTCTGTTCTCGTTCAGGCCTGCGCCCCTAGGAAAATTGAGGTTGATTTCTTTTTTATTTTCTTAATATGGCACGGGAATTTCATGTATGACTGTTCAGTGGCTCCTTGTAGGAAAACATAGGCCAGGGAAAATCAAATTAGTTTTCAAAACTTAAGTTTTCACAGACTGCGGTGTGGGTACTTTCTCTGCAAGAGACGAGGCTGAATTGTCACTGGTCTGATGTTTGGGGGGCAGTGAGGACATGCTTTGTGGGGGTGGGACAAAGGTTTGAACAATGGGGCACTGATAAAATAGAGGGGAAATAAAAACAAGTGACAGCTTTGTCCTAGAGAGTTGGCAACCACACTCCCAGCTCTAAACCTCACCCTTGCATCCTCGCAGGAGAAGCCCCTCCGCCAGATCCCCGCCTTCTGTAACACCAGCTGGGAAGCTGCGGGCTCAGGAGACAGTGTGTCCCAGTGCTTTGAGAACTGTGTCACCAAAGCCATCAGCTCAGTCTGCCAGGTGAACAAGCTTGCCCACCCGGGGGGCCACTTCTGGGGCTACAGCGGCTGCCTACCAACTGTCAGGAAGGGCTGTTAAATGCCCGCTGGTTCTGAGACCATGCTCTGACCCTAAGAATGGGCCTGGGTGTCCCCCTTCTAGCTTGCAGGGGTGGTTCTGGAATCCAGGACCCTTGGCCAATGCCTTGAATTGCCACTCAGCTTCCTGCTGTTGCCTATGGCTGTGACGTGCTGTGAATCACAGCCAGTCACGTGTGACCTCATATCTGGAAGAATCACAGTTTGCTTCCACTCCTGAAGTTCCCCATGACTCCTGGCGTGTGGCATTGTCTGCTGACAAAACTGGTGGTAGGAAAAAATGTCTGATTTTTAGTTTATCCTTTTCAACTTCCTCCCTAAACCAGACTCTGTTATTTTGATATTTTTGTCTGCATTGATCACAATGTTCCCCAGCTTCAGGTATCTGTGGACAACACCCAGCCTGTGGTCATACTGTAGTGCCGAAAGGAACTGCCCGATAATCCGTCGTGCTTCTGCCTCGGTGCTCGGGCAGTTCCTAGGTAAATAGTCAGAGGTCACCACCGCTGACATACTCCATGATGATGCATGATATGGAGTCCCTGACAATCACCTCCACCAGCTTTATTATATTGGGATGGTTTCACGCTTTAAGGAACTGAACCTCACAGAAGGCGTTAGGGCAGTCCCTTAAATTTACAATTTTTACAGCAACGTATATGCCCGATAGGATGTGCCCGGCCAGCTTAATCGTGCCAAAGCCCCCTGTGCCCAGGGTGCGAACAAATAGATAATTTCCCACGTCACCCCTCACCCACCAAGTGGTTACTCCAATGTCACCAAACATGGAGACTTGATGATGTTAAAAATCCAAGGCACCTAAACGAAACCAGAATACAGAGAGAATAGTCCGAGTCACAATTTGAACCCAAATCACCTTCCCTCAGCCTGCCCACTCAGACTGGCCCCTCAGTCTGCCCACTCATCCTGCCCACTGGCCTAGTCACTCCGCCTACTGCCTCAGTGTGCCCACTCCACATGGTGACTCAGCCTGGCCAATAAGCTTGCCCATTCAGCTGGGCCCCACATCTTGGTCACTGCTCTTGGCCTCTCAGCCCAGCACCCCCCAGCATGTCCACTCAGCATGGTCCATCAGCCTACCCTTTCAGTCTGGACTCTCAGCCTGCCCACTCCACATAGCCACTGAGTCTGCCTTCTGAGCCTGTCCCTTCCGCATGCCCTGTCAGCTTGGACCCTCAGCCTGGCCACTTAGGCCACTTAGCCTGGCCACGCAGCCTGCACTCAGCTTAACCCTTCATTTTGGCCACTGCAAATAGCCCCTCAGCCTGGCCCCACAAACTACCCAGTCAGCCTGGCTTCTCAGCATCCCCACTCCACGTGGGCCCTGATCCTGGCCCCTAAGCATGGAACTTCAGCCTGGACTCAGCCAGCCCACTCCTCATGGCCACTCAGACTGCCCACTCAGCCTGGCCCTTTTGCCTATCCAATCAGCCTGGCCCAACAGCCTGCCCACTCCATATGGACCCGCCAGTGCCCACTCCACATGTGCTCTGAGCATTGCACCTCAGTCTGGCACCTCTTTCAGGCCACTGGACTGGCCACATAGCCTGGCACCTCAAACTCTTTCCTCACCCTGTGCCCAGGGTGCGACAAACAGAAGATTTCCCACATTGCCCCTCTTCTACCAAGCGCTTACTCCAGACTCACCAGACATGGTGACTTGACGATATTAAAAATCCAATCTAACTCACTCTTAGGTGCCTAAACCAAATCACAATCCCAAAAGAATATACCCCGAGTCACAATCTGAACCCAAATCGCTTTTTCTTCCGAGGAAGACTAGGACCTCTGACTTCCCACCCACTTTGGCACATGGTGCAGTAAGTGGCCTGCCTCCAGCCTCCCCTCAGTTCTTTCCGCCGAGGCTCCCTGTCCCTGATCGCAGCTGTGGCAGACCTCTTTTCTGTGCCGAGTGCGTGTTTGCCCGTGGAGAATGTCCTGGACACATCCACTCTACCTAACAGTCTGGAGGCCAGAGCTTGAATGGCGGGATGCCAATTCTCATCTCTGACCACTCTGAGGTCAGAGGGTGGCCATGGGGCAAGGGAATCCAAACCTGACCCTAAATACCCCTGGAGTGCCTTATCCAGGATCTGTCAATCACTGATCCCTTTCTAAAAAAGAACAAACTAATTTTCTTCTGCAATGGAGCCTGCCCACAATTCCCACTGGTTAAGCAGACCAGGTAGCCTCCTGAAAAATCTTTTGATTTTAACACCCTTAGTGATTGACGGAACTATTGTCAAGAAACTGGAAAATGGTCGGACATCCTTTATATTGAGGGCTTCTGGCATTGGCGCTCTTGTCCTAATCTCTGTGCCGGCGAAGCTACAGCGCAGGTCACTTTGTCCAGAGAAATGTCAGCTAAAGCCTCTGTTCGAGGTCCTTTCTGCTTTGCTGACTCCCCTGAGGAACTCTCTTCCCCACATGCACGAATCCTTCAGTCCTCTCAGACTTCTGCCCTCCCTTTGCTAGATCCTGTTTTTCATCTGCCTGCAACATAGTTTCTCTCTCTCCTCGCCAGTCAGCGCTCACACCAGATCCCGCTCCAGGCCACAGGGGGGAATCAACCTCCTATGCCCTTTCCACATTTACCCATGAGTCTTTGAGGATTTAATCAAAGCCTGATCACTCGTGGGGGCTGAGAGCCTTTAAGGTCTTTAGTAGGGCTTGACACTTTGTCAGGGTAGTGTCTCTCAAACCTGGTATTGTGAATTCCCGAGTCATAATGTTTTGTTTGACTTTCGTTAAATCCTGGCCTCTAAATGGCAACCGTCCTGTCACCATGTGAAATAGAATTATACGGATGCCCCAGATGTCCACCTTTCAGCCCTCGTAAGTGCATCTCTGCAGGATGTCAGGCGCCATATAGCTGTTTAAGCTGATACTGGGTTGTAAAAAACTGGATTAGATGAAAGGTGTTTCTGTCATCAGTGTCACCAAGTCCCAGCTGGCCTTCAGTGTTTCCTCCAGCTGCATACACTTTGCTTTCTTCTGTTAAAACTAGGGTGGGGTTCCGTCCACAGGTAGCAAGTTTCACCTTTTCAGTTTTTAAAGCTTTGACACATGTTGGTTTGCAAACAGCTGAGTTTGATCCTAATCCTAACTGGCCACAGTTGTTACTGCCAAACATGTCAAGTTTATCATTTCCTGTAATAATAGCAGAATGTTCATCTCCACATTCAACATATGTAGGTATGTTATTTTTAAACCAGAATTTGCTGGGAATATTTTCAGCAAATATAGTTTTTCCAAATGTAAACACAGCACCCGAATCGGGGACTGCCTCCTCAGGTTCTCCCATGCCGAGGCCGATACGGGGTATCTGCACCTGGGCTGGGAAGACGGCAGGAGCGGTTCGGCTAGGCCTAATATAGTTCTTCAGTCTGAGTGGGGGTCCCGGACGCCCCCTCAGCTTCCATGGGGACCCGGTGGGCATCTGAGGTTACTACGTTCCCCGAAGTCAATAAACAGCAACCCATTTACACTTTTCTGTAAACATTATTTTTACTTCTCACAATAATTCTATCAGGTCACTATTAATATTTGTATTTTATGAAAGGCGAAATAGAAGCTCAGAGGACAAGTGAATTATTGAAGGTAGCAATGAATGTGAATACAAAAGAGCAGCGGCCCAGAAGGAGGGACTGGATGCTGATGTGCTGGCCATGTGTTGGGCAGGATGCTGGAGCACTGGCCAGGGAGGCGGGGCCTGTTGCTGAAGCATGGGCTGGGAACATTGGTCAGGTGGTGGAGTGACAGCCCAGGAGGCGGGACCTTGGACTTGATGGCTGAGTGACAGCCTGGGAGGCGGGGCCAAAGGCTAGAGTGTCAGTTAAGGACGTTGGAACTGATGCTGGAATGAAAGCCCAGGGGGCTTGCCTGTTGCTGAAGTGCCAGCCCTCGACCTTGGGTCGGATGGTGGAGTTCTGGCCTGGGACTTTGTACCGGATGCTGGAGTGACAGCTCAGGAGGCAGGGCCAGAGGCTGGGTCACAGGTTAGGGATATTGGGCATCTCAGATGCTGGAGTGACAGCCCATGGGAAGGACCAGAGGATGGGTTGCAGTTTAGGGACGTTGGGCCAAGCCCTGGATCCCTGGCCCACCACTGGGAGTCTGACACTCCTCTCCTCAGGCGCTGGCAGAGTCCTCTTCCCCCATAACTGAGCGGAGGGAAGGATGATGTAAAGACAGCTAGTAGGTCCTTGTGGGGAGAGGGCTGTCTTTCCTCTTCCGCTTCCTGGACCCTAGGAGGAAACAGGGCCCCAGGATGTGACTGTACCACTGAAGGCTTGCTCAGTGCCCTCTGGATGTCGTCATGATTGAGCTGAGGTGGTTCATCTCTGCTACCACTTCGAGGTCCATGTCCCCCCAGAACACATCACAGGATGGCTCAGGTTGTTCCTTTTGGCCATTATTTACCCACGGATCTTTGAGGATTTAATCAAAGCCTGATCACTCGTGGGGGCTGAGAGCCTTTAAGGTCTTTAGTAGGGCTTGACACTTTGTCAGGGTAGTGTCTCTCAAACCTGGTATTGTAAATTTCCAAGTCATAATGTTTTGTTTGACTTTCGTAAAATCCTGGCCTCTAAATGGCAACAGTCCTGTCACTATGTGAAATAGAATTATACGGATGCCCCAGATGTCCACCTTCCAGCCCTCGTAAGTGCCTCTCTGCAGGATCTCAGGCGCCATATACTACACGGTCCCACAGTAGATTTTTAGTTTATCCTTTCCTTTTCAACTTCCTCCCTAAACCAGACTCTGTTGTTCTGATGTTTTTGTCTGCATTGATCACAATGTTCCCCAGCTTCAGGTACCTGTGGACAATACCCAGCCTGTGGCTGTACTGGAGTGCCGAAAGGAACTGCCCGATAATGCATCGTGCTTCTGCCTCCGTGCTCGGGCAGTTCCTAGGTAAATAGTCAGAGGTCACCACCGCTGACATACTCCATGATGATGCATAATATGGAGTCCCTGACAATCACCTCCACCAGCTTTATTATATTGGGATGGTTTCACGCTTTAAGGAACTGAACCTCACGGAAGGCATTAGGGCAGTCCCTTAAACTTACAATTTTTACAGCAACGTATATGCCCGATAGGATCTGCCCAGCCAGCTTAACCGTGCCAAAGCCCCCTGTGCCCAGGGTGCGAACGAATAATTTCCCACGTCACCCCTCACCCACCAAGTGGTTACTCCAATGTCACCAAACATGGTGACTTGATGTTGTTAAAAATCCAAGGCGCCTAAACCAAACCGGAATACAGAGAGAATAGCTCGAGTCACGATTTGAACCCAAATCACCTTCCCTCAGCCTGCCCACTCAGCCTGCCCATTCAGCCTGGCCCTTCTGCCTATCGAATCAGCCTGGCCCTACACCCTGCCCACTCCATATGGGCCCGCCAGTGCCCACTCCACATGTGCCCTGAGCATTGCACCTCAGTCTGGCACCTCTTTCAGGCCACTGGACTGGCCACATAACCTGGCACCTCAAACTCTTTTCTCACCTTGTGCCCAGGGTGCGAAGAACAAAAAATTTCCCACATTGCCCCTCTTCTACCAAGCGCTTACTCCAGACTCACCAGACATGGTGACTTGACGATATTAAAAATCCAATCTAACTCAATCTCAGGTGCCTAAACCAAATCACAATCCCAAAAGAATATACCCCGAGTCACAATCTGAACCCAAATCGCTCTTTCTTCCGAGGAAAAACTAGGACCTCTGACTTCCCACCCACTTTGGCACATGGTGCAGTAAGTGGCCTGCCTCCAGCCTCCCCTCAGTTCTTTCTGCCGAGGCTCCCTGTCCCTGATCGCAGCTATGTCAGGGACCTCTTTTCTGTTCTGAGTGTGTTTTTCTCTCTTGGACATGTCCAGTCTACCTAACAGTCTTGGAGGTCAGAGCTTGAGTTGCTGGATGCTAATTCTCAATCTCTGACCACTCTGAGGTCTAAGAGTGGCCATGGGGCTAAGGAATCCAAACCTGACCCTAAATTACCCCTGGGGTTCCTAACCCAGAATCCCTCAAACATTGATGACTGCCTAAGAAAGAAGAAACTAATTTTCTTCTGCAATGTAGCCTGGCCACAATACCCACTGGATAACCAGACCAGGTGGCCTTCTGAAGGGACTTTCGAATTTAACACCCTGATTTATTTACGGAACTATTTCCAAGAAACTGGAAAATGGTCAGAGATCCTTTACATTCAGGGCTTCTGGCATTTGCACTCTTCTCCTAATTTGTGTGCCAGCTGTGCTACAGCACAGGTCATTTTGGAAAGAGAAACCTCAGCCAAATCCTCTGCTCCAGGTCTTTCCTGCCTTGCTGACTTCCCTAAGGAACACTCTTCCTCACATGCACAAATCCTTCAGTCCTCTCGGATTCCTCTCTTCCCTCTGCCAGATCCAGTTTTTCATCCAGTTTTTCATCTGGTTGCAAATAATGGCCTCTCTTTCTTCTCCCCTGTCAGCGCTCTCACCAGATCCCGCTCCAGGCCACTGGAGAGAGCCAAGCTCTTATGCCCTTTCCGCACGGTGGCCGGAAAGGGAGAAATTGTAAGGGTTCATGTCCCCTTCTTCCTCTCTGATCTGTCTGCAATTGAAAAGCATTTAGGCTCCTACTCCAGTAATCCCACTGCCTACACTAAAGAATTCCAATTCATTCAGCCTTATGACCTCACTTGGCATGATCTCTATGGCTTTATGTCTTCTACCCTTACTCCCAACTAACAAAACCAGATCCAGATGGCGGCACGGGTTCATGCAGATAAAGTCCACATCTCAAACCCTCAAATGCCAACGGGGCCAGAGGCAGTCCCTGACATGGACCCCAACTGGGATTACCAAATGGGACAAACAGGAGACGATGACACCAAACGATTTACTGTCTTAGAGCTGGCATGCAAGACGCAGCTCAAAAGGTAGTTATCTATGACAAATTAAGGGAAATTACTCAGGGACCTGAGGAAAATCCGGCTCTCTTCTTAAATCCCCTCCCTGATGCTAAGGTCCTCCATACTCATACAGACCCTACTTCCAGTGCCAGGCCCACTGTATAAGCTGCACACTTCATTTCCAAATCAGCCTTGGACATTCAGAGGAAACTTAAAAAGGCAGAAGAGGGCCCCCAAATCCCTATCCGAGACCTGATGAACATGGCATTTAAGGTTTTTAACGGTTGGGAGGTACAAGCCGAGGCTACTGGTCAGGCCCGCATGCAGCAGAAGGTCTCACTGCAAACCCAGGCTCATGTGGCAGCCCTGAGGCTGGCAGAGCACCAGGGGCAAGGCACGGGAGGTGCCCCACCAAGTCCAGACCACAAAGAGGAATCCCACCAGAACCTTGCTTTAAATGTGGCAAGGAGGGTCATTGGTCCCGGCACAGTCCCTGCCCGAGACCACCCACTAAGCCCTGCCCTAACTGCAAGCAGCCCGGTTACTGGCAGAGCGATTGCCCCTTTTGGGCAACAGGCTTTTCTTCGGGCCTCTATGTGGAGGACAAGCCACCCCAATGGGAGGCCTGGCCAGCCAGGAAGGCCCACCGCTTGAACTTTTAGTCCTTAGGGGCGACGGACAGGGCTCCAACTCAGAGACCCCGTCACCCTCACTGAACCCAGGGTAGTGCTGCATATAGCGGGTAAGTACATCTCATTTCTTGTGGACACGGGGGTTTCCTTCTCTGGTTTGCCATCACACTCTGGACCTCTAGTTCCCTCACAGGCTGAGGTTATGGGAGTGGAGGGGACCCCTTCTTTTACTTTTCGCAAACCATCTGACATGCGGTTTATAGAGAACGATTTTTCTGCACTCCTTCTTAGTGTTGCATTCTGGCGAGAAAGACTAGAGCAGACCCAAAATAAATTTTATAGGTTTTATTGCAGACCTGCACAGGGACTGCAGGCAACCCATGCAAGGGAGCACTGCAGCCCCCCAAACCTGCGCAGGGACTGCAGGTAACCCACACAGGAACACTGCAACCCCCCAAACCTGCACAGGGACTGCAGGCAACCCATGCCTCCGAAGAGACTGGGGCACTGCAGCCAACCAAACCTGCGCAGCCAACAAACTGCGCAGGGACTGCAGCCCCCCAAACCTGCACAGGGACTGCAGCTCCGAGCTTCTAAAATGGCTCCTTTTTATAGGGTGGCTGTCTAGGATGAGCAAGCATCATACAGAAGCTTGATGTGGCTGTTAGTCATTGGCTAGGGAGGTCGTGCGCAGTTACAGGGGGGGTATTACTCAGTGGAGAATTTCAAACATAAACTTCGGATAAGGGTCTCTGACTCAATGCAGGATGTTGCTGAACTCTTTGTTCTCAGCGTCACAGGGACCTTGTACACTCTTGGCAGCCCCAGCATGTCAGTACTCCTTGAATCTAACACTTAGTTATGCCATCATACCCTTTATCCCTTCTGGGTTGGGACATTCTACAAAGTCTCAGAGCCACTATCCAGCTGACAACACCATCCTCACTAACAAGGGCTCGCCCATACTCAGTACTACCCTCATTTCTAACCGTGTCTCTCGCCTCAAGCTTGCCCCCGTGCAGGACCGCTGGCAGTCAGCACCACTGGGCCCTACCCGTCTCCTGCTCACCAAAAGGTCGGGCCCTGCACACCCTCCTATTGCTCCTGTCCCTCCCACCGGGAACCTGCCTCCAGAGTGAGCTAAAGCAGGAAGCAAAGCTCTTCAATGAGACTGACCAAAGGAAGAAAGCATCGGGGTCCTCCACCATCTGCAAGAGAAACTGCAGAAGGACCTCTCCTTCTCCAACCCGCTTAACTCCTAATGACAGCCACCCATGCTCACCAGGGCTGCCCCTGTCCTAGACCCTCTTCTAATTATCAGCATGTCACTCATATTTGCTCCTTTTTAGATTCTTACAGGAACCCATCCACGAAGTTTCTCGAGTTACGGTCTAATAGATGTTCCTTCAACTGTACACGCGACTCCCCTCAGAGCCACCACCTTCCGACCTCCCTTCCCCACGACGCCCTTAATCAGCAGGAAGTAGCCAGATGAACAGCGGAGGCGCCCCTATCTCACATAAAAGGTCGGAATGGGAGGTCGGTTGGCAATGGGGGAAGGTCACGTGAGGAACCAGGCTCGGGAATTTGGCTGGAACTGCCCATACCCATACCGGATAAAAGAAACTTCCCAGGAGCCCTACGAAAAAGAACATGACCACTCTACCAACCCTATAATTTACCCCCACGTGGGATATTTTACGCACCTCTCTGGCCCCAGTCCCCCGGACCAGAGAACCTTGTCCACGAAGCGCTCTACTAAATAAAGCTTTTGCTGTTCCACACTCGGTGGCTACGCCCTTCTTCTTCCTCGGTGGGGAAAATACCTTACAACACACATCCCTGTTCTGTCCTCACTCAGCTTCTGGGGCAGATACGCTAGGAAAGAACAGGGCTGAAGCCTGGGTTTGCAGGCCTGTGCGCACCTGCAGAGGCTGAGGGACGGCCAGCTGGTTGGAGCCTCTCTGTGAACATTGAAGATGACTGTTCCCTCCAGCACTCGCCAAAGGATGCTGTAAATTCGGATCTGCAATGAGGCTACAAGGTACACACTTTGAATATCTATTTCCAAATCACACAAAGGACTTCTCAGGTGAACTTGAGTAGGCCTTGTAGGTAAACTTCTGTGTTACCTAAAGAACCATGTCTGTGCATAAAAGTGATGATGATGCTGGTTCATGTCCATTTGTGCAAACACTCAGAAACCTCTCATGAAAAGATACTTACTCCTGCCTTCCGCTTGGTTTAGATACACATCCCATCGGAGGCGTTTCTGAAGTGCCTGATGCTCCTTACTCGCCTGTTCACACCTTCAGAGTCAATTAGAGCTTAATAACTATGCTGGGCAGAGGGTGGATACTGGACAAAGTATGGGGTCATTTTGTAAAATGTCTGATTGTGAAAGCACTACACTGTACATGCTTACAATGTGCTTCATTTACACTTTTCTGTAATCATTATTTTTACTTCTCAGAATAATTCTATAAGGTCACTATTAATATTTGTATTTTATAAAAGGAGAAATAGAAGCTCAGAGGACAAGTGAACGATTGAAGGTAGCAATGAATGTGAATACAAAAAACAGGCATCTTCTCTGTGACACAAACCTACTCTTATACCCAGTGCAACACACATGAACAATGTGTGTTATTCAGTAGCAAGATTTTTATTTTTAGAAAGTCTCAAAGGCTTTCATGTTGCAAGCTTAACTTACACTTAAACCTCTCGCATCTTACAAGACCTTCGTTTTCTGGTAGATTATGACTTATCTCTTTCTTTTCCTTTTCACCTAAACTCTTCCAACCCCTGGCTCCCCTTCCACAGCATGGTTCGTCCGCACTGGAATACAGCACCTCCCACTCCAGCATTTAAAATACTGACCTCACTCGTATCTTGCGTTGGCCTCAACAAGTTTGTCATGCAGGCATGACATGCTTCTTTTTAACGGATGACTGTGCATCGGTTGGAATGCAGCAAAAACATTTTAACAATATGCTTAGCACTCACCTTGTCACCCTCCGCCGGCCCTGGCCATGGCCTGGAGAGGCTGGAGTCCCCCCATCAGAGGCCCTTCCTGGGGTTTTACTCCCACTGCTGTGGGTGGGGTCAGGCTGGAGGGCTGGGCTGCAGGTGGTGTCCTTGGGTTCTGGGCCGAGAGGCTGAGCGCTGGTCCTGGGGCCGGATAGTAGAGCGGTGGTCCTGGTGCTGGAAGCTGGAGCACTGGTCCCGGGGACTGGATGCTGGAGTGCTGGCCAGGTGATGGGCGGGATGCTGGAGCAGGGGCCAGGGTGGCGGGGCTCGTTGCTGAAAGCAGGCTGGAAACATTGGTGGTGGAGTGACAGCCCAGGAGGCAGGACCTTGGGCTGGATGCTGGAGTGACAGCCCAGAAGGCGGGACCTTGGACTTGATGCCTGAGTGACAGCCCAGGAGGCGGGACCTTGGGCTGGATGCTGGAGTGACAGCCCAGGAGGCTGGACCTTGGGCTGGATGCTGGAGTGACAGCCCAGAAGGCGGGACCTTGGACTTGATGCCTGAGTGACAGCCTGGGAGGCGGGGCCAAAGGCTGGAGTGTCAGTTAGGGACGTTGGGTCGGATTCTGGGATGACAGCCCAGGGGCCTGCCAGTTGCTGAAGCGCCAGCCCTGGACTTTGGGTCGGTGGCTGGAGTGCCGACCTGGGACTTTGTACCGGATGCTGGAGTGACAGCCCAGCAGGCAGGGCCTGAGGCTGGGTCGCAGGTTAGGGACCTTGGGCATCTCAGATGCTGGAGTGACAGCCCATGGGCAGGGCCAGAGAATGGGTCGCAGGTTACAGACGTTGGGCCAAGCCCTGGATCCCTGGCCCACGACTGGGAGTCTGACAGTCCTCTCCTCAGGCGCTGGCAGGGTCCTCTTCCCCCATAACTGAGCGGAAGGAAGGATGATGTGAAGACAGCCGGTAGGCCCTTGTGAGGACAGGACAGTCTTTCCTCTTCCGCTTCCTGGACTCTAGGAGGAGACAGGGCCCCGGGATGTGACTGTACCACTGACGGCTCGCTCGGTGCCTTCCGGATGTCGTCATGATTGAGCTGAGGCGGTTCCTCTCTGCTACCACTTTGAGGTCCATGTCCCCCCAGAGCACATCGCAGGACGGCTCAGGTGGTTCCTTTTGGCCATTATTTATCCACAGATCTTTGAGGATTTAATCAAAGGCTGATTACTCGTGGCGGCTGAGAGCCTTTAAGGTCTTTAGTAGGGCTTGACACTTTGTCAGGGTAGTGTTTCTCAAACCTGGTATTGGTAATTTCCCAGTTACAATGTTCTTTTTTACTTTCGTTAAATCCTGGCCCCTAAATGGCAACCTAGTTCCCTCACAGGCTGCGGTTAAGGGAGTGGATGGGACCCCTTCTTTTATTCTTCTCAAACCATCCGACATGCGGTTTATAGAGAAACTTTTTTCTGCACTCCTTCTTAGAGTTACATTCTGGCGAGAAAGACTAGAGCAGACCCAAAATAAATTTTATAGGTTTTATTGCAGACCTGCACAGGGACTGCAGGCAACCCATGCAAGGGAGCACTGCAGCCCCCCAAACCTGCGCAGGGACTGCAGGTAACCCACACAGGGGAACACTGCAACCCCCCAAACCTGCGCAGGGACTGCAGGCAACCCACGCCTCCGAAGAGACTGGGGCACTGCAGCCAACCAAACCTGCGCAGCCAACAAACTGCGCAGGGACTGCAGCCCCCCAAACCTGCACAGGGACTGCAGCTCCGAGCTTCTAAAATGGCTCCTTTTTATAGGGTGGCTGTCTAGGATGAGCAAGCATCATACAGAAGCTTGATGTGGCTGTTAGTCATTGGCTAGGGAGGTCGTGCGCAGTTACAGGGGGGGTATTACTCAGTGGAGAATTTCAAACAAAACTTCGGATAAGGGTCTCTGACTCAATGCAGGATGTTGCTGAACTCTTTGTTCTCAGCGTCACAGGGACCTTGTACACTCTTGGCAGCCCCAGCATGTCAGTACTCCTTGAATCTAACACTTAGTTATGCCATCATACCCTTTATCCCTTCTGGGGTGGGACATTCTACAAAGTCTCAGAGCCACTATCCAGCTGACAACACCATCCTCACTAACAAGGGCTCGCCCATACTCAGTACTACCCTCATTTCTAACCGTGTCTCTCGCCTCAAGCTTGCCCCCGTGCAGGACCGCTGGCAGTCAGAACCACTGGGCCCTACCCGTCTCCTGCTCACCAAAAGGTCGGGCCCTGCACACCCTCCTATTGCTCCTGTCCCTCCCACCGGGAACCTGCCTCCAGAGTGAGCTAAAGCAGGAAGCAAAGCTCTTCAATGAGACTGACCAAAGGAAGAAAGCAATGGGGTCCTCCACCATCTGCAAGAGAAACTGCAGAAGGACCTCTCCTTCTCCAACCCGCTTAACTCCTAATGACAGCCACCCATGCTCACCAGGGCTGCCCCTGTCCTAGACCCTCTTCTAATTATCAGCATGTCACTCATATTTGCTCCTTTTTAGATTCTTACAGGAACCCATCCACGAAGGTTCTCGAGTTACGGTCTAATAGATGTTCCTTCAACTGTACACGCGACTCCCCTCAGAGCCACCACCTTCCGACCTCCCTTCCCCACGACGCCCTTAATCAGCAGGAAGTAGCCAGATGAACAGCGGAGGCGCCCCTATCTCACATAAAAGGTCGGAATGGGAGGTCGGTTGGCAATGGGGGAAGGTCACGTGAGGAACCAGGCTCGGGAATTTGGCTGGAACTGCCCACACCCATACCGGATAAAAGAAACTTCCCAGGAGCCCTACGAAAAAGAACATGACCACTCTACCAACCCTATAATTCACCCCCACGTGGGATATTTTACGCGACTCTCTGGCCCCAGTCCCCCGGACCAGAGAACCTTGTCCACGAAGCGCTCTACTAAATAAAGCTTTTGCTGTTCCACACTCGGTGGCTACATCCTTCTTCTTCCTTGGTGGAGAAAAGACCTTACAACACACATCCCTGTTCTGTCCTCACTCAGCTTCTGGGGCAGATACGCTAGGAGAGAACAGGGCTGAAGCCTGGGTCTGCAGGTCTGGCGCACATGCAGAGGCTGAGGGACGGCCAGCTGGTTGGAGCCTCTCTGTGAACATTGAAGATGACTGTTCCCTCCAGCACTCGCCAAAGGATGCTGTAAATTCAGATCTGCAGTGAGGCTACAAGGTACACACTTTGAATATCTATTTCCAAATCACACAAAGGACTTCTCAGGTGAACTTGAGTAGGCCATGTAGGTAAACTTCTGTGTTACCTAAAGAACCGTGTCTGTGCATAAAAGTGATGATGACGCTGGTTCATGTCCATTTGTGCAAACACTCAGAAACCTCTCATGAAAAGATACTTAGTCCTGCCTTCCGCTTGGTTTAGATACACATCCCATCGGAGGCGTTTCTGAAGTGCCTGATGCTCCTTACTCGCCTGTTCACACCTTCAGAGTCAATTAGAGCTTAATAACTATGCTGGGCAGAGGGTGGATACTGGACAAAGTATGGGGTCATTTTGTAAAATGTCTGATTGTGAAAGCACTACACTGTACATGCTTACAATGTGCTTCATTTACACTTTTCTGTAATCATTATTTTTACTTCTCAGAATAATTCTATAAGGTCACTATTAATATTTGTATTTTATAAAAGGAGAAATAGAAGCTCAGAGGACAAGTGAACGATTGAAGGTAGCAATGAATGTGAATACAAAAAACAGGCATCTTCTCTGTGACACAAACCTACTCTTATACCCAGTGCAACACACATGAACAATGTGTGTTATTCAGTAGCAAGATTTTTATTTTTAGAAAGTCTCAAAGGCTTTCATGTTGCAAGCTTAACTTACACTTAAACCTCTCGCATCTTACAAGACCTTCGTTTTCTGGTAGATTATGACTTATCTCTTTCTTTTCCTTTTCACCTAAACTCTTCCAACCCCTGGCTCCCCTTCCACAGCATGGTTCGTCCGCACTGGAATACAGCACCTCCCACTCCAGCATTTAAAATACTGACCTCACTCGTATCTTGCGTTCGCCTCAACAACTGCATATCGCCCCTCAGCCTGGCCCTACAAACTACCCATTCAGCCTGGCTTCTCAGCATCCCCACTCTGCGTGGCCCCTGATCCTGGCACCTTAGCATGAAACTTCAGGCTAGACTCAGCCAGCCTACTCCTCATGGCCACTCAGACTGCCCACTTACCCTGCCCATTAAGTCTGGCCCTTCAGCCTATCCAATCAGCCTGGCCCAACAACCTGCCCACTCCATATGGATGCGCCAATGCCCACTCCACATGTCCCCTCAGCCTGGCTCTTTCGCATTGCGGTCCAGCCTGGCCACTCAGTATGTCCCCTTTGTCTGGGCCCTTGCCTGGCCACTCACTCTGGCCCTGTAGTTTGGCCACTCAGCCTGGCCAGAGAGACTGGTCTCTCTACCTGGCCACTCAGCCTGCCCGCTCAGTTTGACCTTTCACCTACCAACTCAGTGTGGCCACTCAGTCTCTCCACTGGCCTAGCCAATCAGCCTGGTGCCTCTATTTGCCCAATCCACATGGTTACTCAGCCTGGTCTCTCAGTCTGGCCCTCAGCCGGCCCAGTCTGCATGGCCCTTCTGGCTGGCCCCTCACCCTGGTCATTCCTCATGTCCCCTCCCCCTGGCCCCCAGAATGACTGCTAAGAATGGACCCTCAGCCTGTCTCCTCAGCCTACACAGTTTACATGGCCACTCAGCCTGGACCCTCAACCTGCCCCTCAGCCTGGCCCATCTGGCTGACACCTCAACTGGGCCACTCAGCCTAGCCCAACAGGCTCTCCACTAAACATGGACTCACAGACTGCCCACTCTACATAGTCTGTCAGCCTGGGTCTTCCACATGGCAGTCCAGCCAGGCCACTCAGTCTGTCCCCTTTGTCTGGCCCCTCGCCCAGACACTCAACCTGCCTCCTGAACATGGTATCTCAGTGTGCCCACTCACCCTGGCTCCTTAGTCTGGCCAATCAGCCTGGCCATTGAGACTGGCCTCTCTATATGGCCACTAAACCTGCCCACTCAGTTTGGACCCTTAGCCTTCCTACTCAGTGTGGCCTTCAGCCTGCTCACTGCCCAAGCCACTCAGCCTGGCGCCTCAGTGTGCCCACTCCACATGGTTACTGAGCCTAGCCACTCAGTCTGGCCCTCAGCCTGCCCACTCTGCGTGGCCCTTCTGACTGCCCCCTCAGGCTGCCCACTCAACCTGGACTCTCAACCTGGCCATTCCACATGTCCCCTCCTCCTGGACCCCGGAATGACTGCTAAGAACAGACGCTCAGCCTGGGCATTCAGCCTGGCCCATCAGGCTGGTCCCTTGGCCGGGACACTCAATATGGACCTTTAGCCTGTCAATTCAGCCTAGGCCAATAGGCTCCCCACTTTGCATGGCCCCTCAGAATGGTCTTTCAGCCTGGCCCTTCCACATGGCCACTCAGCCTGGCCCCTTCGGCCGCTCAGACTACCCGCTCAGCCTGCCCACTCATTCTGGCCCCTCCGCTTGCCACACAGCCTTCCCACTGCACATGGACCCTAGCCTGCCCACTCAGCCTGGGCACTTAGCCTGGACCTTCACCCTGCCCAATTTACATGGCTCCTCAGCCTGGCTCTGCCGCATGGTAGTCCAGGCAGGCCACTCAGTCTGTCCCCTTTATCTGGCCACTCAGTCTTGCTATTGAGACTGGCCTCTCTACCTGGCCACTCAGCCAGTCCAGTTTGAACCCTTAGCCTACCAACTCAGTGTGGCCACTCAGCCTGCCCACTGAACATGGCATCTTAGCCTGCCCACTCAGGATGGCCCCTCACCCAGCCCACTCATTCTTGCTTCTAAGTCTCCCCACTAGCCCGCACACTCAGGCTGGCCCCTAAGTATGGCAACCTGGTTGGTCACAGAGGAGATGTTCCCCTCCTTAGGGAATGCAGGGTATTTGCCACTCTCTGAGAGACCCAAGAAGCTAGGACAGTGTAAGAGAAACTAAAAACTTATGCTTCGGCCCGGCCTACTGGAAAACAAAAGACTTATTAACCTACAAAAACAGCAAAGTGCCTCACATTTAAAATTTTTTTAAAAAAGGAAATAAAAAACCAGACTCATTCTCACAGATGCCTAGACCAAAAAAAGGATTCATCAATTACCATTAACAACCTAGGTAACGAGGCACTCAGAAAGAAAATTTAAACCCTCCAGACAATAAATTTAAATACATAAAAATACATTGTTTAAAAGACAGAGAAGTAAAAATTGCAGAGCTGGAAAAAAAAAAAGAGATGCCCAAGAAAATCAATTTGGCAGTTTCATGAACTCAGAAATAAAATCAACAAACAAAAGAACTATTTTACCAGTAAGACTGAAACTTTAAGAAGGGACCATCACCCTAAAGCGGTAGAATATACACTCTTTTCAAGTGCTCATGGTACATTCTCTAGGATACACCACATGTTAGGGCACAAAAGTGGTCTCAACAAATTTAAGAAGATTAAAATCATATCAGCCAATTTCTCTGATCACAATGGCATGAAACTAGAAAGCAATCACAACAGAAAAACTGAAAAATACTCAAACACTTAGAAATTAAATAGCACGTTATTAAATAACGAATGGGTTAACAATGAGATCAAAGAAGAAATAAATTCCTAGAAACAAATTATAATGAGCACACATCAACTCTTAATTGTGTTAATGGTAGAAAATCGTAATTCATATAAATTAGACGTTGAAAATTATAGTAAAATGTTCAAAGCTTTTAGATATTGCCACATATTTTTCTTTGATAGAAATCCAAAAGGCTTCAAGAGACAATTCCGTATGTTTAATCATCAATCCAAATCCCCCACCTTACAAATCATCTTAACTTTACACCAAACAAAGAATAGAAGAAACTTGCCTCCAGTCTTGGCAAGACATTGGATGTAACATGAGTGTTAAGATTCACTTCTGGACCTGTGGTGGCGCAGTGGATAAAGTGTCGACCTGGAACACTGAGGTTGCCGGTTCAAAACCCTGGGCTTGCCTGGTCAAGGCACATGTGGGAGTTGATGCTTCCTGCTCTTCCCCACTTCTCTCTCTTTCTGTCTCTCTTCTCTAAAATGAATAAATAAATTAAAAACAATAATAATAAAAAAATTAAAAAAAAAAAAAAAAAAGATTCACTTCTGAACAGTCACCGTGGTTAAGTTTCCCGAAAATCTTTGAGCTGATAGTGATGAGCAGACTACTGTTGAAGCATCAAATGAGATTGTCCTCAACAAGTACACAAACGCAAGAGCTGCAAATGCAAATTTTAGCCTGAATAGAATTTAAATGAGTTTTGCGCAAATTTTATGATTAAAATAAATGTTTGAATATGTTCTATTTCAAAACTGTAGACAAATACTGATGCAATCATATCTTTTAGTGTATTTACTGCATTCTATAAATTATTATATTTTCACAAAGATGATGCCCAAGAAGACATTCTTCATTGTTAAACTAAATGTTGAAAATTTTACAATAAGATGAAAAACCTAAAATATTGAATTGCAAAAGAACTGTAGCTTGTAGAGAAAAACTAATGTCAGATTTGAGATCAGCACGCTCGAATTAGGTAAGAACAAGTGTGTTTGTGGATGCAACATTTTGTTCCCCAGTGTTTTAGTTGACATTTAATATTATATTAATTTCAGGTGTACAGCATAGTGGTTACACATGCACATAACTTACAAAGTGATCCCCCTAAAAGTCTAGAACTTCTGACACCATATAGTTATTAATTTAATATTGACTCTATTCCCTACGCCTATGCTGTACTTTACAATCCCCTCACTACAAAGTGATCCCCCTAAAAAGTCTGGAACCTCTGACACCATACATAGTTATTTCAATAATATTGACTCTATTCCCTATTCCTATGCTGCACTTTATAACCCCCACCCTGCAGCCCCTCACCCCCCACCCCCCTACACCCCTCACCCCCCACCCCCCTACACCCCTCACCTCCCACCCCCCTACACCCCTCACCCCCCATTATCCCCTCTACACCCCTCAACCCTCATTTCGCCTCTACCTCCTATTCCCCCACCCCAAGTGAATGTAGGGTAAAGGACAGGTCTTGTGTTTTTAGGTTTGCTCATTTATATTGAACGGCTGCAGCAGCCCTTCGCCCACACATGCTCCGCGCTGCCATGGCGCCCGCCCCCGCGTGTTCCCAGGGGATTTTTGGGTAAACAACAGGTGGTGTTTTTTAGATTTGCTCATTTGGATTGAGGGGCTGCCAATGCCCCTCGCCCCCCATATGCTTCCCAAGCCGCAGCCCCTCACCCCCCACCCCCCTACCAACAACACAGTGCTGCTTCTTCACCACACCATGAACTCACTTCTTTTTTTTTTTTCTTTTTTCTTTTTTGAAGCTGGAAACAGGGAGAGACAGTCAGACAGACTCCCGCATGCGCCCGACCGGGATCCACCCGGCACGCCCACCAGGGGCGACGCTCTGCCCACCAGGGGGCAAGCTCTGCCCATCCTGGGCGTCGCCATGTTGCGACCAGAGCCACTCTAGCGCCTGAGGCAGAGGCCACAGAGCCATCCCCAGCGCCCGGGCCATCTTTACTCCAATGGAGCCTTGGCTGCGGGAGGGGAAGAGAGAGACAGAGAGGAAAGCGTGGCGGAGGGGTGGAGAAGCAAATGGGCGCTTCTCCTGTGTGCCCTGGCCGGGAATCGAACCCGGGTCCTCCGCACGCTAGGCCGACGCTCTACCGCTGAGCCAACCGGCCAGGGCAACCCTATGTCTTTTGATTGGAGCATTTAATCCATTTATATTTAAGGTTATAATTGTCACATACTTATTTATTGCCATTTTATTCTTTAAATCTACATTTTTCTTTTTCTCAATTTCTCTTTTTTCATACTAAGCCCCTTAACAGTTCTTGCAGTACTGATTGGGTTGTAATGAATTCGTTCAGTGTTTTATCTTTTTAATTTTTTTTGCTCTGGGAGGCTTTGTACTTCTTCAATGTTCAACGACAGCCTTGCTAGATAAAGCAGTCTTGGTTGTAGGTTCTTGTTTTGCATCACTTTGGATATTTCTTGCCAAACCTTACTAGCCCCAAGACTTTCTGTTGAGAAATTGGATATCATCCTTATGGGGGCTCCTCTGCAGGTAATTGCTTTTCCTTGCAGCTTTTGGTATTCTTTCTTTGTCTCTTAACTTTGGTGGTCTCTGTGCTTCTTGAACTTGTGTGACTTTTTCCTTCATCAAACAAGTTTTCTAATCTTGTTCATTCTCTTCTTCCTCAGGAACATCTATGATGTGGATGTTGTTTCTCTTCATGTTGTCACTGAGGTCTCTTAAAATTTCCTCAGTCAGTTTGCACCTCTTTACATTTTTCAGCTTTACTTCTTTATGTTTATCTTGTCTGGTTTTTTTTTTATTTCAACAATTAAATTGGACAGGGTGGCATTGGTCAACCAGAGTACATAAATTCAGAGAAATCATCTCCACATCATTTGGATGATCCATTATGCTGTATATCCATCACCCAAAGTTAAATCATCTTCCGTTACCTTATATTTTGTTTCTCATTAAGTCCCTCTCCTTTCCCTCAACCACCTTCCACACCTCCCTTTCCCTCCCTCTGGTAACCCTTGTCCTTTTATCTATGTCCATGAGTCTCAATTTTGTGTCTCACCTATGCATAGAATCATAGAGTTCTTAGCTTTTTCTGTTTTACTTATTTCACTCAGTAGAATGTTCTCAAGGTCCATCCATGTTGTCGTAAATGATACTATGTCATCATTTCTTATGGCTGAGTAGTATTCCATTGTATATCTGTACTACATCTTCTTTATCCAATTTTCTATTGAAGTGCATTGAGGCTGTTCCCATGTCTTGGCCACTGTGAAAAATGCTGAGATGAACATGGAGGTTCATGTGCCTTTATCTTGTCTTCTAAATCATTGATTTGATCCTCTGCTTTATCCAGCATACTGTTGATTCCTTCCAGTGCAGGCTTCATTTATGATATTGTATTTTTCACTTCTGACTGCTTTCTTTTAATGATTGTAATGTCCTTTTTGATGTTTGCTATCTTTTAATTTACGTGCTCATTATGTCCATCTATTATTGCTCTAAATTTCACAAGCATCGTAAGAATCATTATTTTAACTTCTGTGTCTGGTAGTTTGTTTACTTTCATATCATTTATTTATTTTACTGGAGATTTCTATTTTTGATTGATTTGGGTCACATTTCTTTGACTGCCTTTTTTTTCTGTGTATTAGGTAGTGCTGTCTTTCAAATTTTTGTGGTGTCTTTACGAGGAGGATGAACTTGGTGGAACTGACCTCCAGGCCAGCAATTTCTCTTGTTCTTTCAAATTTTTGTGGTGTCTTTACGAGGAGGATGAACTTGGTGGAACTGACCTCCAGGCCAGCAATTTCTCTTGTTCTAAGAATGCTTCTTGAGGGCACTATATTCCCTGCAGTGGTTTGTGAATATTGAATGCAATTGTTCATTTTCTCAGTACGGTTATTCCTTTAGGCTTCCTTGTTCTAAGGGTCAACGATGATCATGTGTATGACACACTGCTCAATATCTGTACTGTTGTGTGTACTTATTCTTTGTACGGTGTGGT
This sequence comes from Saccopteryx leptura, assembly GCF_036850995.1. Classification (NCBI taxonomy): domain Eukaryota; kingdom Metazoa; phylum Chordata; class Mammalia; order Chiroptera; family Emballonuridae; genus Saccopteryx; species Saccopteryx leptura. The sequence continues at coordinate 9,845,395 of NC_089505.1, read as the reverse complement.
GCCTGCTAAAATCCTCCTTTGCACATGTTCCTTGTGTACCTAGCTGAGCTTAGGGTTGGCGCTGTCTGCTACACACTACTAGTTCAGGCTTCTTATAAAACGCATAGCTCCATTAGATTTACTCCACTTCTCAGCAGCCCCACCTCTTCTTGTAGCTGCCTGTCTTCCCAACGAGTTTTCTGTAGAAAGACTGTAGTGGGGTCTCAGACTGGCCTCACCCAATGAACCCCTCTACAGGTTGCAAGCTTGTTGAGTTAGGTTAGCTGAGGTTGAGAATACAATTTCAGTGGGACCCCTACTTCAGGGGCCTCTTGGTCAGGAACTCAATATGGGGAATGTGGCCACTTCTCCAGAGCCTAATCCTTCAGTCATCGTTGGATACTCAAATTTTATTTCTCCCCAACAAGATGAACAACGGTCAGATCGAGTGGGGCCGACAGTCTCCTCTATAGAAGTTCTTACAGCTGGTGAGACCTTGGTCTCAGGGAGGAAGACTGAGAGTGTCCTCTCCTGGGACTGACTCGGCCCCCCAGCATGTGTCAAAACCCCTTGACCAGATCCAACAATAGGCTCACAGGGACCCACACTTTAAATGTTCATGCTCTAAGCCTCCTTTCGCCTTCTCTACCTGTCCCTTTCCCTTTCCCTTTCCCTTTCCCAGCAGGGAAGGACATCAGGCACCCAGGCCAGCTGAGTGTGAAGCTATACCTTCTCCAATGCATATAAGCCACAGTGCTGGTGCTGATCACAGAAAGCACTACTTAACTCATCTGGGCCAGGTGTGAGGAGCCATTCCTTAGGATACCACTCTAGCATGGTTGTTAGGTCCTGAACTGATGTTCTCCACAGCTGGGCACTGCGTGTGCCAGCCCTGGGCCTCCCTTTCATGAACCAGGTGCAGACCAGTGGGAGACACTGCCCATGACTGGCCCTCAGCAATCTTCCTGGAGCTACAAGCAAATCCTAGTTTGTGGCTGTCTCTACTGGGCCCAGGTGCACATGAAAATATCAAGCTGCGAACATAGGCTGGCTTTTACCCACACTGTGCTGGAAAAGGTCTGCATAAAAGGCCACAGGTCTCTTATTGAGGTCTCCTACAGCCTCTGTCTGCAGTCTGCTTGTTGGGCTCGGCTACTGAAAAAAGCTCTGGTAGAGTATCGTGTCTGGTAGAGGCCATCAGGGATTAGAAAGCTGCTGGGTGTGGCTCCGTATCTCTACCCCAGTTGTCAGTCGGTTCAGACTTTTTTCACAGACCTCAGTAGGGCGTGTCGCAGGTGTCCAGTGGGTGTGAGCTCCGAGGCCCAGACGTGTGGTCTGACTGCACTCCATACAGTTTCAACTGAGTCTCCTGTGAGGAGGATGCTCCAGTCGTAGACTCAGGAGCACGTGGGGGAAATCTGCAGCCACCAGAAAACTGAGTCCCTGACGGGCCTTTTGCTTCCTGGCTTCTCAGCATGACTCAGTCCCCATGACTGGTGCAGGACAGACTCCCAAGCATGGAGCAGTTGCTTTTCCCCAGGCTGGTGCTGCTCAGAGGGGACTGCACCACCCACAAAGGATGGTGACTGCAGTAATGGAGAATGAATGACTCAGCACATAGGTTCCAATGGCCGTCCCCCACAGAGCCTCTCCCTTGGCCTCCAACTTTAAACTCTCCTCATGCAACTCTAGTTTCCTTAGCTCTCTCCCCACCGGAGCCCCGAGTAAGTGGCTGTGAACAAGACCTTCTGTGCAGGCCCTTTAAGATGAAGCCTGAGTCTCCAAGAGCTCCATCTCATTCTTGCAGACAGAAAACGGACTCTTTTCACCTTCAAATACTGTGTAGGCACCACTTCCAGGCTCTGGGGCTCTGGGCTGGGGCTGCCGGCCTGAGGGTGAACACTTCTCAATGAAACCCTCCCCACAGTAAGAGTGCCTCCCACCCCTCAGCCACAGCTCGCCCCTGGAAGGGGGGCAATCTTTTCTCTGTCTTCTCCCCTCCTACCATTCTCGGCGTGGCTTCTTCTTTGATCCTTGTTTATATACTCCACTTCATTCAGTCCAAAGTTGGTTTATTCAAGATGATTGTCTGAAATTAGGTTAAATCTATTTGCTTCTGGAACGTGGCAGTTGGAAGGTCTGCCTATGTCATTGCAATCTTAGAATCTATCATTTTATTCTTTAAATCTACAATCCACTTTTACTTGATTTTTTTTTTCTTTTTTTTCCCTTTGCTCATTTTACAAAAGAACACTTAACATTTCTTAAAGTGCTGGTTTGGTTGTAATGAATTCCTTGAGTCTTTTTTGTATGAGAAGCTTTCAGTTCTTCCATCCATTTTAAATACCAGCCTTGCTGGAGAAAGCAGTCTTGGTTGTAGGTTCTTGGTTTGCATCACTTTGAATATTTTTTGCCAGTCCCTTCTGGCCTCAAGTGTTTCTGTTGAGAAGATGAAAATCGTCATTATGAGGGCTCCTCTGCAGGTAATGAACTGCTTTTCCCTTGCAGCTTTTAGTGTTGTTTCTTTGTCTCCTAACCTTGGCATTTTAGTTATGCTGTGTCTTGGTGTAGGGCTCCTTGGTTTCCTCTTTAATGGGAGTCTCTGTGCTGCCTGAACTTGTGTGACCTTTTCTTCATGTTTGGGGAAATTTTCAGCTATGAATTCTTCAAACAGGTTCTCTAACCCCTGTTCATTCTCTTCTCCTTCAGGATACCCTATGATGGGGATGTTGTTTCCCTTCATGTTGTCACCGAGGTCTCATAGGGTTTCCTCAGTCTCTTTGCTCCTCTTTGCATTTGCTGCTCTACTTCTGTGCTTCTGTTGACCTTCTCTTTTAAATCACTGATTCGATCCTCTGGTTTATCCGTCCTGCTGTTGATTGCTTCTTATGCAGTCTTCCTTTCTGATATTGTATTTGTCATTTCTGATGGGTTGTTTTTTATGATTTCAGTGTCCTTTTTGATGCTTGCTATCTCTTTATGTAGGTGCTCATTATACCCATCCATTGTTACTCTAAGATCCTTGAGCATGCTAAGAATCATTCTTTTAGGCCCAGACCGGTTCGCTTGGTGGTAGAACGTCGGCCTAGCATGCAGGAATCCCGGGTTCAATTCCCGGCCAGGGCACACAGGAGAAGCGCCCATCTGCTTCTCCACCCCTCCCCCTCTTCTTCCTCTCTGGCTCTCTCTTCCCCTCCCGCAGCCAAGGCTCTATTGGAGCAAAGTTGGCCTGGGCGCTGAGTGTGGCTCCATGGCCTCTGCCTCAGGCACTAGAATGGCTCTGGTCACAACAGATCGACGCCCCAGATAGACAGAGCATCGCCTCCTCTGGTCAAAACAGAGCGATGCCCTGGATGGGCAGAGGATCACCCCCTGGTGGGGATGCCGGGTGGATCCCAGTCGGGTGCATGCGGTGCATGAGTCTGTCTGACTGCCTCCCCGTTTCCAACTTCAGAAAAATACAAAAAAAAAAAAAAAAAAAGGAAAAAAAGAATCATTATTTTAAACTCTGCATCTGGTAGTTTGGTTACTTCTATTTCATTCAGTTCTTTTTAAGGGAATATCTCCTGTTGATCATTTGGGTCACATTTCTTTGTCGGCCCATTTTTTCTGTGTATTAGGTGGCAATGTCTGACTTTGAATTCTTGTGGTCTCTTTATGAAGAAGATAGGCTTGTTGGTACTAACGTCCAGGCCACCTGTTTTCCTTGTTCTAAAAATGCTTTTAGAGGGTATGATTTTCCCTCTGTTGTATGTGAGTATTGAATGCAGATGGTCCTTTTGTGACTGTGATTATTACTTAAGGCTGATTGGCTCTATGGGTCATTTGTATTCCACATTGTCCGATGTCTGTCCTGTTGGGTGTATTTATTCTTCATATTGTTGCTGCCTGCTAGGCACCTCTTTTGGATGTGGTGCTTGTGTAGCTAACTCAGGCCAGGTTTGGTGCTGTCTGCCACCCACTACTGTGTTGGTTCTAGATCTTCCTGGTTGGTGTCAGCTGTTGTTTGTTACGTGCTGTGGGCCACATGTCTGTGCTACTGCTCTTTATGCTGTTTGTATCTGTGTTTTCTGGGCTTGGGTAGTATGAAGGGGCCAACCAGTGTATAAGGATCAGCTTCCTCTCACTCAGGGATGCCTGCAGCTCCATAAAAAACTCAATCTCCATAAAAACCTCAAGCTCCGCAATATTTTTCTCCATTTCTCAGCTGCTCCACCTCTTCTTGTAGCTGCCCAATGAGTTTTCTGTAGAAAGACTATAGTTGGTCTCTGACTGGCCTCCTGAAAAAAAACCCTCCACAGGTTGCAAGCTTGTTCGGTTAGGGCAGCTGAGGTTGGGAATCCAATTTCAGTGGGACCCCTACTTCAGGGGTCTCTTACTCAGGATCTCGGTATCAGGAATGTGGCTCCTCACCTGAGCTTCATCCCTCACTCATTGCTGGATACTCAAATTTCTTTTCTTCCTAACTAGTTGAACAGCAGGTTCACATAAATTGGGGCCAACAGTCTCCTCTGTAGAAGTTCTTACAGCTGGTGAGACCTTGGTCTCAGGGAGGAAGACTTAGAGGGTCCTCTTCTAGGGCTGACGTGGCCCCCACCACAGCATGTGGCTAAGCCCCTCAACCTAATCCAACAATAGGCTGACAGGGACCCACACTTTAAATGTCCAGGCTCCAAGCCTCTGTCCTTTCCCCTGTGGGATCTAACCCTGGAGAGCAGGATATCCAGCACCAGGCTGGCTCAATATGAAGCTCCACCGTATCTAATTCTCATGAGCCGCTGTGCTGGTGCTGATCACACAGAGCGGAACTTGCCTCAGCTGGGCCAGGTGTGAGAAGCCATTTCTTCGGATACCACTCTACAAGGGTTGTTAGGTTCTGAACCAATGTTCTCTGCAGCTGGGCACTGGATGTGCCAGCCCTGGGCCTCCCTGGCAGGAACACGGTGCAGACAAGTAGGAGACACTGCCTGTGATTGGCCCTCAGCAACCTTCTTGGAGCTACGAGCAGTCCAGAGTTTGTATCTGCTTCCGTTGGTTCAGGTGCAAATGGAAATCCTAAATTGCAAACTTAGGCTGGCTTTAATCCACATGGGGCCTGGAAGAAGTTCGGCTTAAAATGCGAAGATTCCCTGGGTCTCACCTTCTGAAATGTTTGTCTGCAAACTGCATTTTATATTCCACCACTGGAAAAAATTCTAGAGCCTGCGGCAATTCAGGAATTAGGAAAGGTGAGGAGTGTGACTTTGCCTCTGTGCCCCAGGTGTCAGTCTGTCCAGACATTTTTCACAGTCTCAGTGGGGTGTGGTCCTAGGAGTCCGGTGGGTGTTGCCTCAGATTCCTAGATATGTTGTTTGCTTGCACTCTGGACAGTTTCTATAGAGTCTTCCATGAGGTGGAATTATCGGTCTGAGGCTCAGGAGCATATGAGGAAAGCTGCAGCCTCCACACCTACAAAACTGGGTCACTGACATGCCCCTTTCTTCTGGCTTCTCAGCCAAACCAAGTCCCCATGACTCATGCAATGAAGGTTCAGAGGACAGAGCTGTAGCTTCTTGTCTGCAGTTACTGATCTCTATGCTGTTTGTGTCTGTATTTGTGCATGTGTATTCAGCAACGAGCCAAATTTTGTGTAAGGATCAGTTTTCTCCTTCTCAGTGATGATAGTAGCTCCATAAAATCCACAAGCTTCATAAGATGGGCCTTCAGTTTTCATCTGGTCCACCTCCATTTGCTGCTGCCTGGACTTCCCAAGAAGTTCTGTAGAAAGTCTGTAGTGTAAGCTGAGACTGCTCTCAGCCAGCCAACCTCGTCTACAGGTTGCAAGGTGGTTGTGTTAGGGCAGCTGAGTTTGAGAGTGCCATTTTAGTGGGACCCCCTAGTTCAGGGGTGTCTTGTTCAGGACCTCAGTATGGGGAATGTGGCCCCTACTCCAGAGCCTAATTCCTCAGCCACTGCTGAATACTTATATTTTATTTCTACCCAGCTAGGTGAATAGCAGGTTCAGATTGAATGGTACTGACAGTCCCTTCTCCTGACATTCTTACAGCTGGTGAGACCCGGTCTCAGGGAGAAAGACTGAGACAGTCCTTTCTTGGGCCTGACTGTGCTCCCCCACCAGAAAGTGGCTAAGCCCTTGACCAGATCTATCCGTAGGGTCAGAAAGACCTTCATGTTAAATGTCCATGCTCCAGGCCTCTCTTCTTCCCCTTTGGAATCTAGCCCACTGGGCAGGATATCCAGCACCCAGGCCAGCTGAATGGGAAGCTCCACCTTATCTAATGTACATGAGATGCTGTGCTGGTGCTGGTCTCAGAGAGCTGAACTCGTTTACAGGTATCCTTAGGATTCCACTCTAGCAAAGGTGTTAGGTCTAGAAGCGATGCTCTCTGCAGCTGGACACTGGATGCCCTAGTCCTGGGCCTCCCTCATAGAAACCCAGTCCACACCAGTGGGAGACACTGCCCATGACTGGTCCTTAGCAACTTTCTTGGATCTACAAGAAATCCAAAATTTTTGGCTACCTTTTTTGGTTCAGGTGCTCAGAAATGGCCAGCTGCACACCTAGGCTGGCTTCTGCCCGCTCTAGGTCTGAGGTCAGGTCTGCTTAAAATGCCAGGGTTCTGTGAGTCCTGCCTCCTGCGGCCTCGTCTGCTGGATGCTTGTGGACTCGGTCACTGAAATAACCTCTTGTAGAGTCTGGAGCACGCAGCCCTTCGGGGATGAGGAAGGGTAGTGGGTGTGGCTCTGTACCTCTGTACCAGGTGTCAGTTTATCCAGACATTTTTCAGAAACCTCAGTAGGGTGTGGCCTCTGAGATCCAGATGTGTGGTCTGCCCGCATGCTGGACAGCTGGTACTGAGTCTGCCGTGAGGCAGGATTACTGGTCTTAGACTTTGCGGAGTGTGAGGGAACGCTCCGGCCTCAACAACAATCTGAGTCACTGACACAGCCCTGCCTCCTGGCTTCTCAGCACCACCTGGTCACCATGATTGGCACAGGAGAGACTCCCGAGGCAGAGCAGTTGCTTTCCCTCAGGATTGGTGCCTCTCGGAAGACACTGCTCCATCCAGGACTGATGATGACTGTGGTGTTGGAGAATGACTCGGTACAGGAGTTCTGTTGACTGTCCCCCACCGGGTCTCTCCCTGGGCCTCCAGCTTCACACTCTCCTCTCAGAACTCCCGTCCTTTCAGCTCTCCTTCCACCGGTGCCCCGTAAGTGGCTGTGAAGGAGATTTTCTGCGCATGCCCTTGAAGGACAGAGTCTGCATATCTGAGAACTCCATCTCTTTCTTGTAGGCAGGAACCCTGCTCTCTTCACCACCAAACGCTGTGGGGGCTCGTCTTCCAGGCTCTGGGGCTCTAGGCTGGTGCTCTTGGCCTGGGGCTGAGGACCTACACCTCTCAGGGCGACCCTCCCCTCAGTGTGAGTCCCTCTGGACCCTCATGCTCCGCTTGCTCTTGGGAGCCAGGTGGTACCCTTCAAATCTCCACCTTTCCTACCCGTCTCGTTGTGGCTTTTTCCATGATCCTTGGTTATAGACTCCTGTTCCTTTAGTCCAAAGTTGGTTGTTCAAGATGTGAAAGATGCTAGAATTTATTTTCTGTAAAATCTTATAGCAAACTCTTATAAAATCTTAGACTGCTAGATTTGTTGAGTGCATTACTGTATAGAGGTAGGAGAAGAGAGTAAACAGTCTTTCAAGTTCTGTCTAGTTTTATTTTCAGCTAATTAACCAAAAACCATGGAGGGGGGCAAAAGTAGATTTATAATTGTGAGTATACGAAAGTTTATTCTTGTATTATTAATTATTATGTTATTTATTTGTATTTGTCTTATTATTGTTATTTCATATCCTTACTTATGATTTATCTTTTAGGTAATGATGGCTGGTAATTTAACCTGTTTATGCCCATTCCTGTATATTATAAATGTTCTCTGATGATTTTCAGGAATAAGGGTATACTGACAGCCTCGAAATAATAAAGATGACTAGTCCTTCCTGACCAGTAAGTACCATTTTGAAGTCATTTAATCTGCATGCACAGCCCTGAACTCGGATGGGGAGGAATGAAAGAGCTGGTTACAGTACCTTCTTCAGTGGGAGAGAGAGGTTTCAACATCAGCTGTGTCTATAGAATGGCCTCTAACTCAGTGAGGCAGGAGAGCAAAAATGAGTGATTGTGAACAGACGGGCAGGGAAGATTTGAGAGGAGATGATTAAGAATTTGACAAGTTAGCAAAGTAGGGTTTATGCAGCTGGAAAGGATGTTAGCTGATGGGAAAAAACATCAGAGGACCTGCAATGACAGCTTCGGACTTTATTCTGTAGTGGGTAACAGAAATATAAATAAATCTCTGTGTCAGAGTGGTTAAGATTATAGGCTTTGCCCAGGCTAATGAAAACTCTTCAAAGCACCTGGAATATTGTTAACAGATGGTGTGAGGTAAGGGATCCAATATCATCTTCCTGAGGGATCGCTATACTATACCACTTACTAAATAACCAACTGTTGCTCTCACTTTCTTTCATTAGGTTTCTCAAGGCCTTATTCAACTTTATTGACATTTTTGAAATAACATTGGGATTTATCAATCCCTTCTATTGGTTTTTAAAAAAAATCTGTTAGCTTTAAAAACATTTTTCATTAACTTAAAGTTATTTAATTTGCACATTTTTTTGTTTAATTTTGTTCTTTTCCTAATTTTTTAATTAAAAGTAGCACTGAGCTCCATTATTTTTAGTCTTTCTTACTTAACAATTAAGACATTTAAAGTTACATAGTTTCCCCTGATTATAGCTTTACCTGCACCTTGACGATTTGGGCACGATTCTGCTTTTCATTAATGTCTAGGTTCTAATTTACTTTTATTTTCTCTTTGATCCAAGGGAGACCGCATAATTTCCCAGGAATTAAGGGTCTTTTGGCATTTTAAAGTGGTTAACTCCTAGTTTTATTGTATTATGACCTGAGACTATGGCTTCTGTACATTTTATTAAGGTTTGCTCTGTGGTCAAGTGCAGGAATAATTTTTGAAGTGATTTCATCAATATAAAATAAAAACGTTTTTAGTTATAGAGTACAAAAGTGTGTGTGTTAGAGAGAAAAGAGCGAGATTTGATGATGTTGATCCCTCTGTACCCCAGTGGAACAGGTCTTTCTGCAAGGCAGCTCTGGGGGCGGGCTGGGCTGGGCTGGGGTGCAGGGGAGTGGGAGCTGTCTAGTTGCTGCTCCGGTGTGATGACCTCCCATGGTTCTTACGAGATTCCTTACATTTCGTTGAATACATGCTTCTTGATGTGTTGTCTTCTGATCGATGTCTACACACTTTGAGTGACATCCTTGCTAACTTTGACAACTGGAATGTCTGTGTGGGGAGAGGTTTTCCAAGCTCCCCACAGTGCCAATCCAAAGTTTCTGCCTCCTGGGCTCTCTGGCCTGTCCACCCATCTACTTGTCAATCCTGGGCCAATACTCATTGGCTGGTTTCACTTAACTTTGATACCTGCTAAAACAGACCCTCTTTTTCTTAAGAGTCTCTTGGCTACTTGTGACCCTTTATAAGTCTATATAAATTTTAAAATCAATTTATCAAGTTTCATTTTAAAAAATAAGACCTATTGGAATTTTTGACTGGGATTGAATGGAATAGACTAGACATATTTACAATATTGACTCTTCAGTGTAAAGGGTCAGTGGACTATTCCTCCATTTAAGGATTTCATTCATGTTTCTCAGAGTTTACAACTTGTTATAAAAATGTTCAAACATATATGAAATTAGAGGGACTAGGTTGAACACCTATGTACCCATCAGCAGGATTTAATAATAATTAATTTTGCTATATTTGCTTTATGTTTTCCCTTTGCTGAAATTTTTTTAATCAATTCTGCTATCAGAGCTATTTGACTCCTAAATACTTTCAATATGTATCTCTAATTAAGATTTTCTTTTATAACCCTAATACCATTATTATATAGAATAAACAATAATTTTTAATTTAAAATTCAGTTGTTTTTGCTAGTATACTTAATTATTGACTGCATCAAGCAACCTTGCTAATCTCTCATAAAATTCTAATAATTTACTATATTTTAATATACTTAATATGCTATGTCATATAAGATACATCATTTATATACTATTTTTTTAGTGAGAGAGACAGACGGGGACAGACAGGAAGGGAGAGAGTTGAGAAGCATCAACTCATAGTTGTGGCACCTTAGTTGTTCATGGATCGCTTTCTCATATGTGCCTTGACTGGGGGACTCAAGCCAGCAACCATGGGGTCATGTCTATGAACCTGTGCTCAAGCAAATGACCTTGGGGTTTCAAACTTGGGTCCTCAGCATCCCAGGCCAACACTCTATCCACTGAGCCACTGTCTGGTCAGGCTATGTACTATTATTATTAAGAAGGTATTATGGATTGAATTCTTGTGTTCCCACAGAATTCACAGGTTGGAATCTAAACCCCCAAAGATGATGGTATTAGGAGGTTCAGCCTTGAGGAGGTCCTTACGTCCTAGTGGGATTAATGTCCTTATAAAGACAGTAATGTCCTTAAAGAGACCGCACTGAGATCCCTCATCCCTTCCAGCATATGAGCACACAGGGAGACAATCTCAGCTATGAACTAGGAAGAGAGTCTCATCAGAATGCAACGATGCTGGCATCCGGTTCTTAGACACAGGTGTTAACTTCCGGGTCACCTTTATTTTGTGTCAAGAGCACTCTGTTGTCCCAGCTTAACAAACGGATTATCAGACTCTATTGGTGAGCCCTACACTTTGACATCTGTGCTAGAGGAAGAAAGCCCTTTTAAAAATTATCTGACCGCTGGGGACAGTTTTTGGCAATTGTCTGCACAGAGGGTCTGTCAAATATGGTAGTGGCATCCCTGCCTCAAGCAAAAGTAGTTTTGACTGCGTGTCTCTCTGGTTTCTTGCTTTTTCCTACTTTTTTATTTCTATTTTTTGGTTAATGCCCCATTTTCTTGTTAGCACTTTGATCAATTAAAAACATTTAATCCAGATTTTTGGGTTGTCCTTTCTGAGAGACTGTTCCAAATTATTAAGCCTGTGCTATTTATTACTGAAAGCAGAAGTCTGTTATAATTTTTAAGATTCCTTTTTTCACTCACATTTCAACTAATCTTTGTTCTTCTGAGATATATTCTAGCTTATATTGCAGTAACTTGAGTAATGTATCTATAATTTGGATTTTGACTTCTCTAGAGCCGCCTTTTTAGAGTAAATTATGGGCCAAAATACAAAAACTCAGCATTATAGTAAAGTACAAAAAAGGTAAAAATTCACCCAAAATCTATCCAGAAATTATTAGTCTAGAAATTTCTTTATGTGTAATACACAGTAAAATACTAGATGAATAAGGTATATTTCATTGTATAAGAAGTATTAAATTTAACTTACCTGAAACTAACCTAAGACGATGGAACTAGAACTGATTAACCATATTTCCCAGGTTCCTCTGGGCTTGAGCACATTGGTTCATTGCCTTTGAACTCATTTGTTTTAGAATGCAGTACTTTCATTCCTTTTTGTCTTTTCTATGGCTACATATACTCAATATGCAAATTTGTGGAGACACGTGGGTCCCTGTTCCCTGATAGTATCTGTTTTGTCTCTTGGTTGAATGGTAACTTATCATCTATTATTTTCTAACTTTCCTTCTGTATCCATTGTGTTCTGCATCCAGCAAGCTATCCCTCTATTAAGGATTTTCATGATTGCACAAGCCCCCTTCTTTGTTCTTAGTGGCTCCCAGGAGTTAGGGGTCCTCCAACACCTGTCAGGGTTCCCAGGGGAAGGAGCTGTCAGCACCCAGACGCAGGCTGATTGGAAGCTGGATCCTCAGGCAGCAGCTTTGAAAATGCGCGGATAGACTTCTTTCACGGAAAGACTGGGAGAAGTGTTTCTGCATGCCCCATATGCAGAACTATGTGTTTGCTTGGGTCCTGTGGGTCCCACAAACACAAGCCCCAGTGGCCAGCCATTACAGCCTGGTGATCAAGGGGCGTGTTCCCTGGGCAGCAGTCACAAAAGCTGGGGCACAGACTCCTCCCAAGGTGCAATGCCCATGACCTGGAGGGGGCGAGAGGGAGAAGGGGAGATGGCACCCCCTGGCATTACCAGTCTCCAAGGAGGATGGCGGTGGCCCTCTAGCTGTGTGCTGATTTAGAAACCTGACCCTCAGAGCGGCAGCTTCTAAGGTATGTCAATAGGCCTCCTGCTGGGAAGGACTGGGAGATGGGCCTTCCTCCTGTCTCTGCACTGAGCCGGGAGGGGGGGGGATATAGCCTGGCTGAGTCCCTGCAGGCCTATCCTTTGGGTGGGAGTCTTGCGTGGGGCACTAGATGTTGGGTCCAAACCCTGCCTCCCTCAGGGAGAAGCTGGAAGTTTCTATCCAGCTGGCCTCACTGTGCCCGGGACAGGGTTATGGTATATGTGTGTATCTGCCCTCCCCACCCATTTTGATTTGGGCATTTTCTCGTTTACTGATTAATTTCTCGAAGGGAACTGATCCACATGTATGTTTGGTGTCCATGGAAACAGGTGAGTTCAGGAGCCTCCTATGATACCATCTTGGACCAGTACTCTTTAAAATGTTTTATCTAATAACCCCAGATATCAAAATATTCTAAGACCTAAATTGCAAATGCTTGGCGAATGTGTTCACATCCAGGTGCTCTAGTGGTCCCAGGAATCAATGCATATTTGACTTTCATTATAAGTTAGCTTTACAATCCAGGAATTAACTTTGGATTAAACTAAAAAGCAAAGGTTCTAGTATAAGTAGGGATAACAGACATTTCATTTTCACTCTGGCTTTATTTACAGCTTGTTATGTTTGTTCTGTAAAACTTGTATCTGTCTACTTCCTTTTTTTTTCCTTTTAAGATTTATTGATTTTAGAAAGAGGAGCGAGAGAGGCGGTGGAGGAGGAACAGGAAGCATCAACTTGTATGTATGTGCCTTGACCAGGCAAGCCTGGGATTTCGAACCAGCAACCTTAGCATTCCAGGTCGACGCTTTATCCACTGCGCCACCACAGGCCAAGTGACTTCCTTCTTAAACAAGATCATTAAAAGTGACTTTTCACGTGAAGGGAAAGGCAATATGAAGCTTCATTTGAACTTTTTTCCCCAGAAAGAATATTGAAGAAAAGCTGATTAAACTCAGAGAACCAATTTATTGATGGTCTAAGTTTAAAACTATTTCAAGTACATATGTTTTCATATGTGTTCTTAAAGTGTTTTTCAGGCAGCAGTTATTTTAAAAACATTATAGACTTAATTCTCACAAAACTGATGAGGTGAACCTGTGTCCACTATATCCATTTCACAGGCAGAATAAAAAGAAATGTCAAGTAACATGCCTGAAAAATCTATACTAATTTAGTACCACCCTGGATCTTCCCCAGACCTTATTTATAAAGCACAGCTATTGCTATTAATAGCTATACTGTATTAAGATTTTAAGGATGGAGTTCCATTCCATTACTCTAAGTTAATGAACAGTTGTTTCAACCGTGGTTCATCTGCCACCACAGCTCATGGAAAATAGAGAAAGAAAATGAATCAAACATATCTACCCTTTCTCCCCAAGTAACCCCATTAGCTAGCACTGGCTGCTGTTAGCTAACTATCACAAGACTATACTTTCAGGGATCATTTCTATAGTTTGTTGCTAACCATCACATTCACTGTTATCTACATAACATATGTGGTTAAGTTACTTGTTAGGCTGTTGCAAAATTAAACAATTAGATGTAGATAGGGCTTACTGATGACCCCAGTGTACCTCCAGATTCGCATGCCAGGTTCAGCTTGGACTACCCTGTTCTACAAATGTCCATCATCTTCAAAGTGGTAAACATATGCTTACTATGACCCAGCAATTCCATTCCTTGTTCATACCCAAGAGGATGGAAAAACATATAGCCACAAAAAATGTACATGAGTGTTCACAGCTGTATAATAGCCAAAAAATTAGGGAAAAAGTCTACCTGTCCATCACCTGGTGAAAGAGTAAATAAATGTGGTATATCGCCCTGGCTGGTTGGCTCAGTGGTAGAGCGTTGGCCTGGCGTGCAGGACTCCCAGGTTCGATTCCCGGCCAGGGCATACAGGAGAAGCGCCCATCTGCTTCTCCACACCTCCCCCTCTCCTTCCTCCCTGCCCCTCTCTTCCCCTCCCGCAGCCAAGGCTCCATTGGAGCAAAGATGGCCTGGGCGCTGAGGATGGCTCTGTGGCCTCTGCCTCAGGCACTAGAATGGCTTTGGATGCAATAGAGTGACGCCCCAGATAGGCAGAGCATCCCCCCTGGTGGGCATGCCGTGTGGATCCCAGTCGGGCGCATGAGGGAGTCTGTCTGACTGCCTCCCCATTTCTGGCTTCAGAAAAATACAAAAAAATTGGTATATCCATGCAATGGAATATTACTTGGCCACGAAAAGGAAGTACTGACACCTGCTACAACATAAATGAGCCTTGAAACCGATAGTAATTCAGTTTTATATAATGATTATGCTAAGAGAAAGAAGCCGGACACAGAAGAGCACATACACTATGATTCCATTTATATGAAACATCCAAAACAGGCAAATCCGTAAAGACCAAGTAAGTGAGGGTTTGCTGGGGCTGGGGGAAGACAGGGTGGGAGTGATCGCTGATGGCCAGAGGGTGTTAGGGGGATAACGTCCTGAAATTAGACTGTGGTGATGACTACACAGTTCTGTAAATACACTAAAAACTAACGGATTCCATTCAGAGGGTGAATTTTATCTCTATAATGCTGTTACTTAAAAAAAGGAAAGGTCATCAACATGATTTGCAATGTCTCACCTGCTGGAGCTCAGGTGATCAAGGAAGAAAGGTATATTTTAATCAGCCTACAGAGAATCTAAGAATCTCAACACTAAGTATTGCTGATATAGATAATGGCTTAGAAGCATTGTATCTCACACTTTGCTCAGTAATGGATTAGCTACTTTACCTGGGAAAAATGACAGTGTAGGTAGCTCAAGTCTGGAAAGACTAAAACCTAGGAATTTTTTTAAAATGAGAAATATCTGTTCTTAGCAATATGAAAATAAAAACTTACGAGGAACTGCCCCATGGCTGACGACAGGTCTAACAAAGTTAACCTGTTAGACTTACACTGACGTGTTTGTAAACATGTACAGCACGTGGAAACCCAGAACAAAGACTCCTTTCTGTCCGCGCTCACTGTGTCCCCATTCTAGGCCCTCTGCAGGTGACACTTATGGTAAGCGGACGACCGCTCCCCTTCATAGCTATCAGCGCTCCTCCAGCATAAGCCACAGACAGTCACGGGTGACAAAAGCAGCTTGCTCACCAGGGACAATGCAGAACATAAACTGGCACGTGTGGAATTCCTCGATGTGAAAAGCAGCCAGGCTAGCCTCAGTCTTTGATTGCCACCTGCCTGTGCTCTGCAGACTGCTCGGCAGCTGCCACGGCCTCGGGCCACGCCGATGCCACAGTGACGGTGTCCACATGCCTGCTTGCAAAGGCACGGGAACACCACCTCTCCCGCACGTAGTCACATGAAAACCGGAGGACAGTCGTCAGTTTTCAAGGTCTTTGGCTAAGGTTTCACGGATGAACTGTAAGGTACGTTGGTACAAAAAAGCATCCTTTTTCTTTGGCTTACAAATGTTCAAATGGTTCACGTCCACGGGAATTAGATCTCCGATGCCTAAATCTGAAGAAAACAGAACATGTCAATAAAGCCTGAGTAGAAATGTGAGGTCCTCCCCCATCCGTACTGAAAGAGGCAGAGCCCTGGCCGGTTGGCTCAGCGGTAGAGCGTCGGCCTAGCGTGCGGAGGACCCGGGTTCGATTCCCGGCCAGGGCACACAGGAGAAGCGCCCATTTGCTTCTCCACCCCTCCGCCGCGCTTTCCTCTCTGTCTCTCTCTTCCCCTCCCGCAGCCAAGGCTCCATTGGAGCAAAGATGGCCCGGGCGCTAGGGATGGCTCCTTGGCCTCTGCCTCAGGCGCTGGAGTGGCTCTGGTCGCAATATGGCGACGCCCAGGATGGGCAGAGCATCGCCCCCTGGTGGGCAGAGCATCGCCCCTGGTGGGCGTGCCGGGTGGATCCCGGTCGGGTGCATGCGGGAGTCTGTCTGACTGTCTCTCCCCGTTTCCAGCTTCAGAAATGAAAAAAAAAAAAAAAAAAAAAAAAAAAAAGAGGCAGAAATCCACAGGTCTCAAGTGTGGATGTGGTTGTGAGAAGGGACTCTGAGAGGAGAGGAGCCGGAGGCCTCACTGCCGCGAGGCTGCCTGGGGCCAGTCCTGCCAGGGTGGCTGCTCAGCAGGTGTAACGAATTCACGCTCACGAGTTCTGCCTGTGTTCGGGCCCACTTGCTAATGTAATAGTGAATAATTGAGTCGAAGCACTGTCATCTTCAAAACCTTTATGTACCCGAAGGTTGTTACTAAGTCATTCCATAATTCCCTGACCACTCCTTTTTATAGGGTTTATTTTATAAACTTGATCCATTCTGTCTATACCCAAGCCGCATGGCCATCCACCGAGGGGAGGAGACAGATGATGTCATGCTGGAGAGGGGAGGAGCCAGATGATGTCATGCTGGAGAGGGGAGGAGACAGATGATGTCATGCTGGAGAGGGGAGGAGCCAGATGATGTCATGCTGGAGCGAGGCGGGGGAGCCCACAGAGCCCACTGAGGAGCGGGAACGCGAGGAGGTAGGGAGGCCGCTCGCTGCGGGTGCGGGTGCGGGTGGGGTGCGGGTGCAGGAGGAGACGGCCTCCTGGTGGCACGGGAGAGGGCGGAGGCAGAATTATGACAAGGCTATGTCACCACAAGCAGCTGGTCCATAGTATTAACTATGCATTTGCTGCAAGCTTCCAAAGTCTTTTTTTTTAAAAAAACACCCAGAAGCTGTTCCTGACCTCTTCAAGTTCTTTACTAAATAGTAACTCCTCGCCCCACGGCATATGACTTGGAGGAAAACCATCTTTAGGTTTCACTGGAGTCTTAAACCTTCTTTATGTTATTCAGATAATATAAGATGAAGTTAGGACAAAACTTGCTATGCAAACCAGAGAACCATCTGAGAAGTCCCGGCTACAGGGATCTCTGAGAGCCCAGGGCAGCCCCTCACCCAGCTCCAGAGGGGGCCAGGGGAGGGTCTGACAAGCCGCGGCGCCCAGGGCGTGACAGGTACGGGCTCGCCACCAGGCACATTGCAGTAGGGGCGGGGAAGAGAACTGGTGTGGCCGGACGCCCCAAGAGCCTGTGACACAGACGTCACCACAGGAGCAGGGACAGCTCCTCTCCCTCTACCTCACCACTGTGAGGAGACTGTGCTTCTAACACTAGGTTTTTCTTTTCCAACAAAATCTGTTGCTTGAATAGTCCTCATATCTCTTCCATTTATTTACTAAGGTCTCCATACCTTTAGTTGATCTTTTTAAGGTGTCTGCATACAGCTTTCGGTCTTTTAAATGAAATGCCCCATTCAGTCTAACAGATGACATGGGCTTTGTATTCTGAACACGACAGAGTTCACTGTTGATGGCTAATTTACAGTGAGCCAATTGACCTTTGCCATCTAATCACTTAAATGAAGGGAGGAGAGGGGTAATGCCAAGGTTAGATGTTTGCAGAGGAATTTTAATCTACGGCTAAAAAGATTAACAATGAGAATCTAGACCTTCCTAAAGCTGAGACACTAGGTTCTGATGGCTAGGTCCTGATGGCCGGCGAGCTCCGCCAGGAGTACCTGCTGACTCCACGGGCACCACGTGCAGTTTAATCATGCTGCCAATGCAGGTTGGCAGTGTTTCGACAAAATTTAGCACCTGGAAGTGTTTGTCTTTAGCAAACTCCAGAAAGTCATCCTGTAGTGCTTTAAGTGCAGGAGAATCTAGAAAATGATAGAAAACAAGATTGTGATAAGTTCTGTTTTATTATAAATGGATAAACACATTAATCTTCCAAATTAGCAAATTGGCGTTCTAATTTGAGACGGTGGCTTATCTTCTCTCCTTCCTAAAAAGCCCATAGACAAGAGCAAGGGCTAAGCCCAGCACAGAACTGCGAGGCCAGCGCCCGGGGAGACTTCCCCGTGACCAGCCGGCCAGAAGCAGCCCCCAGGCAGTTGGTGTGCGGACTCGGGTCCGCAGCATGCTGGCTGACACCCCACACCCGCCCTAAAGCGCAGCCGCCTATCACGAAAGCCAGCCTACAGTCCCCGAGTGCCCAGCCCGCTCTGTCCCTCAGCCTCCAGGAGGAAAGGGCAACCAGGAAGCACCACATCTGAGAGGAGAGCCTGCAGCCTAAGGGACCCGGCCCCGAGGAGCAGACACAGGCCTGGGGGGGACCCGGAGGAACTTCAGGAAATCCACGAATCTGTATCTTTAGAATGATTCCAAAACATACTAGATCACAGAACAAGAAAGAGCTTATGGAAAATAAAATTTGACTACAAAAAATAAAATTCAGCAATAGAAGACAGTCAAGTTACTCTCCATAAAGGTGAAAAAAAATATGACTAAAAAGACAATTGGCATATTATGGCTCAAGCCAGGAGCTCCAAATTCTGATTAATAGGTATTCTAGAAAAAAGGAAAATGCTTATTATTTAAAACAAGTACAAGGGTAGGCAAAAGTAGATTTACAGGTGTGACTACACAGAACATAAGTTTATTCTCGCCTGGCCTGTGGTGGTGCAGTGGATAAGGCATTGACCTGGAACACTGAGGTTGTGGGTTCCAGACCCCGGGCTTGCCCAGTCAAGGCACATAGGAGAGAAGCAATTACTACGAGTTGATGCTTCCTGTTCCTCCCCTCTCAATGCCCCCCTCCTCTCTCTCAAATCAATAAATCTTTAAGAAAAAACAAACCACAAGTTTATTCTTATTATATTATTTTCCATACAAACAACTGTAAACCTACTTTTGCCCACTCTGTATACAGTGCTTTGTAGTTACTATGGTGAAACTCTTCAAAGCTTGTGCATATTTTAACAGTTGATTTTCCAAACTAATGGAAAAAAGCAATTAATTGGTAACTTGTAATTATACTCAAAGCATCTAACTTTAACATTTTTAAATATTTAATTAACATGCCTGACCAGGTGGTGGCGCAGTGGATAGAGCATCGGACTAGGACACAGGGGACCCAGGTTCAAAACCCTGAGGTCGCCGGCTGAGCGCAGGTTCATCTGGTTTGAGCAAGGCTCACCAGATTGAGCTCAAGGTCGGGGGCTTGGGCAAGGGGTCACTCGGTCTGCTGTACCCCCCCAATCAAGATGCCTATGAGAAAGCAATCAATGAGCAACTAAAGAGCCACAATGAAGAACTGATGCTTCTCATCTCTCTCCCTTCCTGTCTGTCTGTCCCCATCTGTCCCTCTGTCTCTGTCACAAAGAAATAAAAACATTAAAATTGTTACATTTGAACAAATAATGGCTTAAGACAAAAAGGGAAGGTATTAAAGAAAACTCCAAACTAAAAATTTTCCATGAGAGGCACCACACAGTTCATATACTAATAATCTAATTGGTCAGGTTAAACTGTCTTTTCCTCCCGCTCCTGAACAGCTGCTGCTAATACGATCCCATTTCCTGTATGTCATTAGGCGTTACCCTTGCTGAGTTCTTTGACTTCCAAGGAGGGGAAGAGAAGGTAGCGGATGTTAACGGAGTACTCAGCCAGCCGGGACCCGTGGTGAGGGACGCTGTAAAAAATCATCCCTCTGGTGTTGTTGACCACGGTGCTCATTTCTGGCTTCTGAGACGCTTCCAACAGCATCTTTTTGACCAGGAGACCTAGCCACAGAGAAGGAAAAAGACAGCGCATCAGCTATATTCCTTCCTTCCATTGTTTTTAAAACCCCAGGAAGGCAAAACAAGAGATACAGATGAAGAGGTGCTCTCTTTAAAAGGTTTAAGCAGTAATTCTCTGCAGTCCAATAAGCAAGGCCTTAAAGTATCAACGCAGGATAAGACTGCTCCTCTAGATCAGAACCGTGCCTACAAGCAGCACGACTGTACAGACTCATGGGCACCACAGGCCGCACCGTCCCACAGAGGCTGTGAGGAGTGAGGACTGCCATGCGGGGTGAAATGCAGCCGCGGCCCCCCGCCCACAGCAGCCCGTGCCAGGACGGTACTGACTGCCAAAAACACACAGTCCCATCAAGCACAGCCTCCACAGAGTGCACCCAGAGAGGCACCTTCTGTCCCCCGACCGAGCTTGAAGCCAGCCGTGGCACACAAAGGTCCCAGAGATGGTGACACTGGATCTCTCAGGATTCAAAAGGCAACATCTACCTTCCTCTCAGCAAAACGCCTGGCCTCAGTCAGCAATCCTGAGCATCTCAGCAGGTAAACTAGGCAGCAGCTGCAGAAGGCCCACTGCAAGGCGGATGAGGAGCATGAAGAACTGGACTGGGGAGAGGCTGGGAGGGGCAGGTGGCCCTCAGCAAGGCAAGCGCTGGGGCCGCGGAGCAGACACCTGCAGCCAGGGTAAGCAAGCTCGAGCCCCCCCCCCCCCAGGTGTGAGGGCGGGGCCGCGGGCGCGAGGGCGGAGCTGTGGGCCCGCCCGCAGCAGCAATGGCCCTGCAGTGGCCAGGGCGCAGGAGCCAGCGGAGCCCTGGGAACAGCCAGGAATAGTGGAAGCCACAGGCTGCTTCTGATGTTTATTTGCTACCACTACACAAAAACTTCAGGTTTGCCAAACTCACATCCCTTTTACATGGTTTGTTACTAGTGGTCCCCCTTCCAGAGAAAGAAATAGCACGGAAGGAGATAGTAATTTAAAAACTCCTAGCCATAGCCAAAACCACTTATTTAGGGGGAAAAAGGTTCACTACTTAGTAAAACAAGAGCTGCAGTGACATAGGGTAGCCTGGGTGGCTGACAGTGCCCTCACCATGGTCGCTTTGCAGGAATGAGACATACCTCCCATGCTATGTGACACCCAGATCATTGGCCTGTCCCCAACACCAGCAGCTCTGAGCTTCCTAAGAAGTTCGTTGCTCCTGAATGCGATGGACTTCCTGGACAAAATGAAAACAGGCATGACAGGAGGCTATTATGCCCTGCCCACTTTGCTATCCAATTTTTAAGGCAATGACCTTTGTTTATTGGACCAGTGCCACGTGCCACGTTTAGAGTCAGGAACTCCCGTGTTCTCTCTGATCGATTTCTGCAGCCGCGCATTCCCTGCTTCTAACGCGGTCACACTGGCCTAACTGGGCATGTCTCAGTGCAGACACGCCCATCATTTACTATACAAGCATTGCTTGAGCATCTGATACTTCTCTGGCAATTTTCACAGGTCAATGTTAGGTCTCACACCAGCTGCCCACCACTTAGGCCATGTGTCCTTTCCCTTTATGTGGCCTGACAACAGGCCTGGTCTCTTCTGTGATTCTACATGACGTCGGCTGTCATTGCTGCTGAATCATTGCTCGTATTTATGTTGAATGCCCACTGACTCAGACCGACTTGCTCAATTGTAGAACAGGCTCCACAGACGAGTTAAATGACTTGTCTAAGTCGTACAGTGAGTCAGAGGTAGAACTGGCTACCGCCTAGGTCTTGAGCTCAGAAGTCCAGTGCTCTGCCTGGATGTACAATTGCACATGTGACATCCAGTGACATAAAGGAGCCCCTATCACTCAGCATCATTTCCTTTGCCTCCTTTAGCCGGTACAACTGTGCCCACCACAGTTACATCTAGGAGTGAAGGAGATGTTGCTACAGGAACCATGGTCCTCACTGTTAGAATAGTTGTAAGGGAACCAATGTAGGAGCCCAGCACTGACACTCTAAGCCTATTTCATTAATTTATCTATAGCTACCTCCTTCTTGAAGAAAGAGAAAAGGTTAGGTTAGTTTTTCATAAGAAAATTCTGCCTGTGGCTTCGAAAGATAAAAGTCCCCTCCATCCCAGAGGGCCAGTGTGTGGCCAGGACCCTGTCCTCCCAAAGCATCCGTTACCTTTCCATAGGGCACCTCGCCCTCCAGTCGCTGAGGCTGGTGTCATACTCCACAGATATAATGCGGAGAGCGGGACAGTCCCTTGCCAACCACGTCTGTGTGGAATAAAAAGTACGAAGAACACATGAATCTCCACCGTCCAAGTTACTGCCCAGCAACTGACATTCATAACTAAAGGGCTCCTGTAATACTGGGGACTACAGAGCATGCTGTAACCGAGTGTCAAAGTGACTAGAAACACCCCCAGCATTTTATCTTTTTATGTCACTGGTCACAAGGTGACAGCGGTATTTATAGCATGAGGCCAATACAGGTGTTGAGAATATTCTCCATTTTAATCTGCTGTAGCCAACAGCAAGACCTGTCTCTGAGTCTAGATCAAGCTGGCCTTTTCAAAGCATCTAACAGAAAGCTGTGCTCTGAGAACAGACGGTATGGTCTGATGGTCAGTCGACCAGCGCACTCAGATCCTAATTACAGCCACTGCTCGGTCTGTGTGGACCCAGGCCGATGGTCATCCTGGTCATTCCCGTCCTTCAGGGTCAGCAGAACGCCTGACGAGCCTTGCTGAAGGTGAGTGAGCAGCCGAGGGACAAATCCAGAACCTGTGCCCAGTATTCAGTGTCAGTCTGCCCTGAGCTTCAAATAACTTCCATTCAGTGAGTTCATCTCAGTGTTAACGCTCTCTGAGCAACCCAAGTAGACACACTTCTTCAAAGTGTTTCTATTCTTATAACTACTAAAATCAGAGAACTAGCCGACTAGCATGAATGTAATGTGTTATTTGTTGTATTATACTTTTACTGGACGTGAATGATGACTGGTTCTTGCCCCCCGTTTTTACTTACTGGAATATTCTTTCAGAGCATGAACTATACCCTACATCACACAACGCAGGGTGACAAGCCCCGCTGTGCACGTAACGTGACCACAGTGGCCCTGAGGGAAGGAGAACTGCATGGAAGACTATCACAGTGGGAACAGAAAGCAGTCACCACGAGGGTGCTGCCCCAGTGACTGCAGTGTGCTGTGAGAAAGCCGCCCAGCAGAGTCCGCGTGTCCTCACCTTGGGCCAGCACGCTGTGTACCTGGCTTCCTCTGACACCTGGTCCGCGAGAGCCTGGTCGCTGTCCTGCTGGCGCCACGTTTTGAATGCTGCTCCCATAAGGCCGTGAATAAAAAGGACATCTGCTTTAATGGGCTGACTGATAGGGGAGAGAGTTTTAAAAGAAGCAGAGTAAACACATTATTGTTTTGGCAAGAGTCTACATAGCGCTCTCTCTGGATGGTGCTTAGCAGGCTTATATAATATATGACATAAAATAAAAATAAAAACTAAGGCAAGCGTTAGAGCATGGCTTTACTGAGGAACCCCACAAGGAATTTGGCAAAGGCGCACGAGTGTGCTCACTGCTCTATAAAAATGGACACGTAGCTAGCCAGGTGAACCAACCAAACTCAACTGCAATGAGCTAGTGATCAGTAAAGTGACAGATGTCAGATCCCCCTCCAAAGAAGTCCATGATAGCGTCCCACAAATTAACATAATAGTGTAGTTTCAAAGTCTGCAGGCACAAAAGAGATTTTCAAAAATTTCTCAAGGATAACATTTGTCAGAAATAGAGCAAATGACATTTTAAAGTAACTTTTTTTGGCTATGACATTTAAAAAATATGCAGATGCAAGTAAATATACTATCTACATATTTTTAAGTGTCATATAGGGTGTACACAATTATGCAACACACAAATACCATCGTATTTCATTTACAAATTGGAATTAAGTAACCAATCCATTTTCAAATTAAAGTTTTTGCTGTTTTCTAAGGTATTATTTTAAAGTGCCTGAAAAAAAGTCTGAGAAAGACATAACTTTTCCAGTGTGGTCCTTTCTGTATTTACCTCTCAGCAGTGACGCCTGGAAAGGCTGACGGGCAATAACCGTCAGGAGGAGCACGCGTCAGGTTTACTACAACTCACTCCGCCGGCCAGGCTCTCACAGCTGGTGGGCCTCTCCAGGCCCTTGAGGCCTAGGCCCAGGCTAATTTAGTTGCCTGCGTATAAATAATCATGTCCTATCCCCTGCCCATCCCGAATGACCTCTACAACCCAGAGCAGTTATTACATCTCATGAAAAACACGGGGAAACACAGAAACACGTGTGCAGAGTTGAAGCGTGATGTGTGATAAAGGTGCGTGCAGCCTCGTGGACTGAACCCTGATCTAAACAACCCCGATAACTTAGTGACTTCCCTATTTTCATGACAGCCTGCAGTTCCTCCGAGGGTAATACGGAGAAACTGATTCCGTGAATAAGGTGGGTGACTTGTCTAAATTATGCAGGAATGAAATGTTAAGCCCTCTAGGCTTCTGTGCCCACGGGGACAAGGAGCTGTTCTGCAGTCTTACCTGGTGCGACACTGGGGGTGCAGCACGTACACCCCGTCCTGATACTTTGCCTGCACCGTCTCCCGGTCTAGATTAGCCAGGGTTCGGGCGGCATGGGAGGCCTCCATGATGTAGGGCGACTTCATGGCTCCTGCCAGGATGGAAACCCAGCCTGGGGAGAGAGCACACCTCCTAAATGCCGACAGCACGCCACCTCCGAGGGCTCAGAGGCTGCAGCCTGAAAATGACTCGGAAAGGCCAACCTCAGCTCCTGTCTCTCTGGAAGCGCCCGACCGCCCCACGCCACTCTCCCTCGGGTGCTCTGGGTCCCACCGCATTGCGCCATGGTGGCCCCGGCCAGGTACCACTTAGAGCTCGCAAAGCAGGTAGCAGGGCTTCAAAAGCCGTTTTCTCTACTCAGAAAGTCTAACAAAAGCTGCAAGTACTAGAGATGAGGTTATAAACAGTAAGAAAAGTTATATTTTGCTTTTAGCAAGAATTATTAAATTCAGCGAGTTAATACTAGTTATTTCATCTTGACTGGCAGAAGAGATACATTTACCTATTAAATGCAACTTAACATACTATTTTTACCTTTCTGTGCACAGTAAGTACTTAAACATTTTCAAACCTACAGAACGTGCCTCAGTTGTAACCTGGGACTCCTGTATATGAAAGTGCAGGGTGCACCCCACCCCCAGCAGAGGTCTGGAAAGAGGCACCAAATAGTCATTACCTCTTAGGAGGGAGTTGGGGTTGGAGAGTACTCTATAAAAGGAGGACTTAACTTTTTTTTTGCTGTATCTGTGTTCTCTGAAGTATATATGAAGAGAATCTATTATGTGCTATTTATGTAATTTAGAATAAGACAGAATGCGGGCCTTGAGGTCGGAGGCTCAGAACCCTGCCCCCGCCTACTTACTGTGGAACCTCAGTCACCTTACTTGATTCCTCTGAGCGAGGAGAAGAGTCTACAAAAGTCGTCTCTATAAAACCTGCCCTTTAGCAAGCCCAGCGCAGCTACTCCATAGATAGCACCTGTCCCCATAGCCTCCACCCACATTTTTTTTTTTTTTGTATTTTTCTGAAGCTAGAAACGGGGAGGCGGGGGAGGCAGTCAGACAGACTCCCGTATGTGCCTGACTGGGATCCACCCGGCACGCCCACCAGGGGGCGATGCTCTGCCCATCCAGGGCATTGCTCTGTTGCAACCAGAGCCACTCTAGCGCCTGAGGCAGAGGCCACAGAGCCACCCCCAGCGCCTGGGCCATCTTTGCTCCAATGGAGCCTTGGCTGCGGGAAGGGAAGAGAGAGACAGAGAGGAAAGAGAGGGGGAGGGGTGGAAAAGCAGATGGGCGCTTCTCCTGTGTGCCCTGGCCGGGAATCGAACCCGGGACTTCTGCACGCCAGGCCGATGCTCTACCACTGAGCCAACCAGCCAGAGCTTTGCCAAACCTTTTTAAAAATTCAGTCATATATAAAAGAAATCCAGTCATACACCTGTAATTTATACATATACGTAATATAAGCACGCCCTAGCTCTGGATGCGTTTTTACCTAAAGTGAGTCCCACCAGGCCTGCTGCCCCGTGACGTGGTTTGCACTGAGCCTCAGGTCTTGGAATGCCTCCGTGTACATCGCAGCGTGGCACAGTTTGAGTACACTATGGCTTATCTAACCGTTATTCCTACTGGCAGGCAATCAGCCTGTTCTCATTTTATCCATACTATAAACAACAGTCCAATAAACATTTTTGTACACAAATCTTTAAGAACATCCATGAATATTTAGGCAGGAGAGATTTCTAGCTATTACTATTAGGTTAAATAGTATATATATTCTTTTAATAGATACCACTATGTGCCTATCAAAAAACTTTTATCACTTTAACCTGACCCGGTGGTGACATAGTGGATAGAGTATTGACCTGGGACACTGAGCACCCAGGTTTGAAACCCTGAGGTCACCAGCCTCAGCTCAGGCTCATCTGGCTTGAGCACAGGGTCACAACTGTGGGATCATAGACATGATCCCACAGCCACTGGCTTGAGCCCAAGGTCACTGGCTCGGCTGGAGTCCCCCCCACTCAAAGCACATATGAGAAAGCAATGAATGAACAACTAAAATGCTACAACTATGAGTTGATGCTTCTCATCTCTCTCCCTCTCTAACTAAAAACAAAACAAAAACTTTATCACTTTATATTCTCACCAAGAGCATATAGGTCCAGTTTTCACATATCCTCACCAATAGTGGATAGCTGACTTTTGTAAATCTGAATGCCAAAGTTACAGACTGATGCTAATAAGATATACATACATACATATCTATACATCCTCATGTATGTATGTATGTATATACTGTGTGTGTGTGTGTGTGTGTGTGTGTGTGCGCGCGCGCGCGCACGCGCACAGGTAAAGATACAGGATGCCTAAGGACAAAAAAGAAACTGGGTAAGACGGCAGAATTCAAAGTGGAGAATTCAGAAGTAATGGAAGCTGAACAGAAAGTACAATTATCTCTTTCAAAAGGTTCACTACCAAATGGAGAAAAAAGATGGAAATTCAGGGCGATGTGGGATCAAGACATTAGGTTTTTGTTTTTCTTCCTCGCGTGTGTGTTGACCAGAGGGGCCAGCCAAGAGGCAGCGTGGACCACAGCGGCTAGGGAAGCGGGCGTTTCGGGGAAGTGAAGGCAGAGGGAGCCGCACGACTGGAGGTCTCAGAAGAGGCGGTGCTCTTCCCATGGTCAGGAAGGAAAGCCAGAGGACAGGTCTGTCTGTGGTCGTGGGACATGGAGGGAAGTGCCTTGTCCCGTCCTAACTGTCTGAAGTACGAGGAGAGGTCCTGTGCTGAGAGGGAGGGAATGGGGGAGGTCTGAGAAATGCGGAGACGGTGTGGTCACCGCTAAGAGTGAGGCGTGCTAACCGGGAACGTGACTGCTGAGCAGCCCTTGAATTGGTTGATTTTACAAACACAGCGACAAGCAATCGCAATGATTCCATGCTCAGCAACAGAACAAACGGGTAAGTGGTTTTATCCGGTGTTGGGGTCTTGAGCAAGGACGAGTTAAAAGGATAAAAGGGGAAGCAGTTGCAGGGCACGGAAGTGAGGGGACAAAGGCTGAGTCAGGAGGGGTAAGGAACACAGAGGATGATGGGGGGGGCGCTAAAGCCCTCAGCGGAGGGCGGAGTCCACAGAGGAAAACCGTCACTGTGCCAGCAGATGCAAGCCAGGCTCAAGTGAGGGGGACACGCTCAGAGGGGGGAAGGCGCTCAGAGACTGGGATGCGCTTAGACGAGGGAAGGTGCTCAGAGACTGGGACGCGCTCAGACGGGGATTACTGGCTTTTTAGGTGAGTGGTTTCAGGCCATGACCAGGTAGGTCTCAGGTGTGGCCGGGAGTGAGTACTGTACGGGTGCAGGTACAGAGAAGGAAGCTGGTGATGATGAGAAGGTCAAGGAACTGAGGGGCGCCATTTGGAGGGCTCCCTGTGGACACTGAGACCACCCAGGAGGACTGAGGACTTGAGGTAAAGTCAGGTTTTGGTTAAGGGAAGGGTAATTTTTTAAAATAATAATTTTTATCAATTCTCTATCCCCTTCAGTGGTAAATGAAAATAGAAACCATCTAAAGCACAGAGAGAAAAAAGTATTTTGAAAAGAAGTAGAGCAATGACCTGTGCAGAGCAGTAAAGTGATTTAATATCATAGCTGGTGTCCCAGAGGGGAGGGGACAGAGGGACAGAGAAAACAGCTGAGGGTGCACCGGCTGCAGTTTCCCCATTTGATCAAAAACATCAAACCACAGACATAGTCGTGCAGTGGACCATGAGTGAGATACACACACACACACACACACACACAATATTAAACTGCTGAACACCAAACATAAAAACCTTAAAAGAAGCCAAAGGGAAAAAGACATTGCATCTCAGAGTGGGAATAAGGAGCCACTTCTCATCAGACAAACAGGCGCCAGGAGTGGAGTGACATTTTTAAAGTGCTGATCGAAACGCACTGTCAACACAATTCCTTAATGGAAAGTATCTTTCCCTGAGTAATAAAATAAAGATGAAACGAGGCATTTTCAGAAAATGGAAGGTGAGAGACTCCGTCACCAGCAGACCCAGATGTTCAGGCCGAAAGGTAAGGACAAAAGATGGCACTTTAGATAACATAGGAAAGGTGAAGCACTGGGTATTATAAATATGTAAATAAAAACGACTTGTTTTCTTATTTCTTTAAAGGTCATTTGACTGTTAAAACAAAAATGACAGTCACTGTGTAGTCTATAACCTGTGCAGAAGGAAATACACCACAACGATACCACAGAGGCGGTGGGGGTTTAAGCTGAAGGCTACTGTCGTCAGAAACTCACATCAGATAGGAAATGGAATGAAACTAACTCAAGATAAGCTGATACGGATACAACCATTTGAAATATACCAAAAATACAGTATTAAAAGCCAGAAAAGAAGAAAGAATAATAATAGAATGTAAAATATACCCAAGGAATCCCCAAAACATCAGGAAATGAGAAAACAAATCCAAAGGGCAGACAGCACCACAGACACAAGGTACGGCGCCACACAGCGTCACGGCTTCAGGAAAGGGGACACACCCCCACACGTCAGCTGGAAAGGAGAGGTTACCAAACGATATTTTTTAAAGATCCAACTATATGCTGTCTGTAGAAGATGTATTTTTTAAGTTACAAAAAAATGCCCTGGCCAGATAGCTTGGTTGGTGAGTGCGTCGTCCTGAAACACAGAGGTCGCTGGTTCGATCCCCCGTCAGGGTACATACAGGAACAGATCTATATTCCTGTCTCTCTCTCTCCCTTCCAATAAAATCAATCAATAAATTTTACTTTTAAAAAAGTCACATAAAAATGAATGCAGGCCCTGGCCGGTTGGCTCAGCGGTAGAGCGTCGGCCTAGCGTGCGGAGGACCCGGGTTCGATTCCCGGCCAGGGCACATAGGAGAAGCGTCCATTTGCTTCTCCACCCCTCCGCCGCGCCTTCCTCTCTGTCTTTCTCTTCCCCTCCCGCAGCCGAGGCTCCATTGAAGCAGAGATGGCCCGGGCGCTGGGGATGGCTCTGTGGCCTCTGCCTCAGGCACTAGAGTGGCTCTGGTCACAATATGGCGACGCCCAGGATGGGCAGAGCATCGCCCCCTGGTGGGCAGAGCGTCGCCCCATGGTGGGCGTGCCGGGTGGATCCCGGTCGGGCGCATGCGGGAGTCTGTCTGACTGTCTCTCCCTGTTTCCAGCTTCAGAAAAATGAAAAAAAAAAAAAAAAAAATGAATGCAAAAGGGAAAAGGATAAAAGATATGCACCACAAACAGCAAGCCTAAGGAAAAGCCAGTGTGGCTGTTTTATAGCAAAGTAGACGTAAAGAAAATCTGACAGAATTAAAGGGAGAAACAGACAAATCCACAATCACAGCTGAGGAACTGAATTAATGTGTCACTCAATAATTCACAGAACTAGGCAAAATTCAGTTAAGATCTAGAGATTTGAGCAACACTGTCAACCCACTTGGTTTAGCTGTTATGTAAAGAACACTTCATCCAACAACTACAGAATACACTTTCTTTTCAAGTACACGTAGAACATTCACCACGATAGACCATTAAATAGGCCATCAACTAAGTCTCAATGAAGTTCCAAGGACTAAAATTTTACAGGGTATGTTCTCTGAAGACATGGAATGTTAAATTAGAAATCAGACACATACAATATCTAGAAAACCTTAATATTTGTAAATTACAGAGTATACTTTTAAGTAACCCATGAGACAAAGAAAAAAATCACAAGGGAAATTAGAGAATATTTCAAATGGAATAATGATGAAAATGCAATATATCCAAAATTTAAGGGGTACCTCTGAAGCAGAATAGAGGAAACTTACAGCTTTAAATACCTAGAATAGAAATTTGTAGTGATTTTAAAATATGTCTTCCAATTCTTTGACAATATTCCCGTTAAGAGGTGATGAGTCTAAACCGTCTGTAAATCCCTTCCCCTTTAAGACGGGCTAGCTTTAGTGACTGGCTTCTAATCAATACAGTGTGGCAGAAGTTACTTCCAAGGCTAGATTATAAAAGGCAAAAGCTTAGCAGGGCTGCCGGCTTGAGTGTGGGATCATCAACATGATCCCATGGTCAATGGCTTGAGTCCAAAGGTCACAGGTTTGAGCAAGGGGTCACTGGCTCAGCTGGAGCCCTTGGTCAAGGCACATATAAGAAGCAATCAATGAACAACTAAGATGCCGCAACTACAGGTTGATGCCTCTCATCTCTCTCCCTTCCTGTCTGTCTCTCTATCTCTCTCACTAAAAACAACAACAAAAAACAACAAAAAACTATTCATATACAGTTGACCCTTGAACAATGAAGAGGTTAGGGCACTGACCCCATCCATGCAGTCAAAAATAAGCATATAACTTTAGACTCCTCAAAAACTTAAGTTGTTCTTCAGTATCTGTGAGGGACTGGTTCCAAGGCCCCCTGCGGATACCCAAATTCAGAGATGCTCAAGTCCCCTGTATAAAATGGCACCGATCAATGCAGTTAGCTCTCTGACCTGCAGACTCCCAATGGCTGACCTAAAACAGTACAGATATTTATTGAAAAACATCTGCAAATAAGTGGTTCCGTGCACTTCAAACATGATCAAGAATCAACTGTATATGTGTAGGTATGTATGCGAATGTGTGTATATATATACACATATATGTATCACCTAGCTTTTTCCACTAAAAAAGCCAAGAAGAAAGACACCCCAGAAGCAATAAGCACATACAGCATTCAGATCTTGGTCTCTAATAATCCCTCATATCAGAGATATAAACATTTAGATGGTCATCAGCAAAAACTGCTCCCTAGTGACTGTGCACACACCGATGACCTGAGGTGTAGATGACCACATATCTCAGGCAATTCCTTGCCCTACACTAAAATACGCTCTAAGGACCCCTAACGAGCCCTAAGCAGTCTTCAATCTACTTAAAACTGAATATAGCCCTGGCCGGTTGGCTCAGCGGTAGAGCGTCGGCCTAGCGTGCGGAGGACCCGGGTTCGATTCCCGGCCAGGGCACACAGGAGAAGCGCCCATTTGCTTCTCCACCCCTCCGCCGCGCTTTCCTCTCTGTCTCTCTCTTCCCCTCCCGCAGCCAAGGCTCCATTGGAGCAAAGATGGCCCGGGCACTGGGGATGGCTCCTTGGCCTCTGCCCCAGGCGCTAGAGTGGCTCTGGTCGCAACATGGCGACGCCCAGGATGGGCAGAGCATCGCCCCCTGGTGGGCAGAGCGTCGCCCCTGGTGGGCGTACCGGGTGGATCCCGGTCGGGCGCATGCGGGAGTCTGTCTGACTGTCTCTCCCTGTTTCCAGCTTCAGAAAAATGAAAGAAAGAAAAAAAAAAACAAAAGAAAAAACTGAATATACCAGGGTGGGTGGAGGTAGGAGAACAAAGCACTGGATCCAAAATACTCAGCATATAAAGTTGTTACCTGAGCAAACTATAGTTGAATGAAGATGTTCATTCAAAGCCATATTTCCAATGATACGCATTATATTTCTCTGTACTTTAGGGCAGTCCTTGTGAAGGTGGTACAGCCTCTGAAGTAGTTGCAAGCCTCCGTTTGCTTCAATCTTATCACAATGTGTGGATATCTAGCACAATAAATTAATGACAGCTCACTTTATGTTGTACAAATTCACTCGCCAGGTGACACAGCATGCTGACGGGCAGCCAGGTGGCTCCTGCTCAAGGACAGAGACCCCGAGTAACCACCCAGCCTCTCCTCTCAGCTGACTTAATACTCAGACCCCTATCTGCACGGGAAGTGCTTCACGATCACAAAGAAATAAGTCATCTCAGCAGGACTTCTGAAATTTTTATTCTTAAAGTTACCCTGTTTAGCTCTTTATCTGATATAACCTGTCAGTATTATTTTTACAGAACTGTTTCAATTTCTAGTGATACTTTGATGGGCTTAAAACTACCTTAGAATGGCCTGACCAGGTGGTGGCACAGTGGATAGAGCGTCAGCCTGGCTGAGGACCCTGGTTCAAAACCCTGAGGTCACAGGCTTTAGTGCAGACTCATCCAGCTTGAGCATGGGATCATATGACCCTATGGTCACTGGCTTGAGCCCAAGGTCGCTGGCTTGAGCAAGGGGTCATTGGCTCCGTTGGAGCCCCCCTCCCCAAGTCAAGGCACATAAGAGAAGCAATCAGTAAACAACAAAAGTGCTGCAGCTATGAGTTGATGCTTCTCATCTTTCTCCTTTCCTTTCTCTCTTGCTGAAAAAGAAAAAAAGAAAAAACCAAAAATACACACACAAAAAAACGACCTTAGAATGTTCTCTACCATTGAGAAACCTACCACCTGATAACAGGAAATAATCCCTGTCCAAGTGACAGGCCCCACAGAGATAAGCAACATCTGGCCCACACAAACTCACAGCTATTGGGCTGGCCTACACTTACGAGTCATACAATTTATTAAAGAGAAAGATCAAGTAAAAATAAAGAGAAAAGGGGGTATGAATTTTTAATGGAAAAAAAGAGACTTTTTTAAAAAGCCAAAGGAAATATGTATACTGAAGTAAGAGACAGACTTGACCAGTAAGTCATTATGGTCTGCCACGGTCACTGGCATGGTCCTGCTCTTTCATCACTAGCTTTAATCACTAACATGATACCATGTCACTCATGTATATGCAACAATTATTCTCTAAATTTTTATTAAATTTTATCACATTTTGCATGCATTTAAAAGTAAATGCCTTTTCTACATAAATCAAGTATGTAATCACTTGAAGGGCTTCTGGAGAGGTAACTACTATATTCCACGTCCTGTATTTTCTGTTGAAGATGTATCTACTGCTTCAGAAGCCAGACGTAAATCACAAAAACTCAACCTCGCTGCCCCAACTCCCTTCTGTAGTCCAACACTTTACTAACTCTGCTTTGTCCTTGATTCCTAATTCTACAGGCGGGAACTAAAGACCGGAAAGCACCATGCTTTCGAGCCATGTCTAAGGATTCCCACAATTCAGCGGGAGAGTGCGGCACGGCTAGGATGACGTTTCCCAGGTGGGCCGAGCAGGAAGCACGTGCAGCAGCCTCTCCGGAGATGCCTGGTACAAGCGGAAGTTCCAGACCCCAGCCCACCCACATCAGGAAATTAAAGTTGCCACAGGTGAGCAGGAAATGTGCATTTTTAATATGCTTCCTGAGTGATTTTCATACAGTAATGTTTATGCACCACAAAATCTGTGACCTTTTTCTTTTAAAACCAAACTATGATCGTGAAAGAAAGGCTGTCATAATGCCAAGAAGTTTGAAAATCACTGATACATGCAATGGTTAAAATTTAGTCATTCCAGTATTTTCTTTTCTCTACCCTGACACATCTTTGACAGATGATTTAATAGAAATTAACTACCTGATAATATTACCTGTAAAATTATCTGAGAAAGGTAGAAGACAGTGTGCTAAATGCTGTATTTAGACAATACATTGCTCTCTTCATGTGCAATTAAGATTACATCCATTTTAGAAATACTTAGCAAAACTGCAATTCATGTATTTCTGCTATATCATAACGATCAATCTGAACAGTTGAATGGGGTAAAAGCAGAAATTGAAAAACAAGCAAAAAGCTTTCTTCCCCTTTTATAATAAAAGGATAATTTCCCTTGAATGAACATGTAAAATTTTTTCAATGTGATCATGAAAGTAAACCACATTTGAAAATGTAAGTTACCTCGGAATGTTTTACTAAAGCTTCTAAACAGAACATTTCCACCGTCGCTGAAGGAACTTCCCCAAAGCTCTCAGCATAAGGCAGTCCGTTTCCTCCAAAACACCATAAGCCACCCTGAAAGTAAGATAATTCAAACCTTTACTTTAAAAAAAAAAAGGACTAATATTTTTTATTGGACAAAAAAAAAGTCACTGTGCTATATACAGTATGTTAGGACTGCTGCGTAGGACTCTAAATGTTGTGGGGACTTTAGTTATGCAAACTGTCGTTCTCTAGAATAGAAAACATGAAAGAGAACAAGCTCTGAATCCTTCTCGGTTCTGCCCCCCCGTGTCCTCTTATCTGAAAGTACGAGTGCAAACACAGTTCCTCATCACATAAGGAAAGCCCAGCTGATGGTAACGTGCTAGGGTCATATTAAGGGTCATATTGTGCTAGTCAAATCTACTCAGTCTATTCATCAAAATGATAAAAAAGAGAAAAGCATTAAAGGCAACGATGACAGGATCATAGCGTTTTTAATTCTTCCCAAATTAAAATTCAAGTGCATATGGAAGATAGCCAAGAAGAATTAGGAGAATTATGAAACAGAAGAGCAGTGGGACGCGTCCTAACAGACAGTACAGCATTATAAGAAAAAACTGGGAAAAGGACATTTCAACTCTTACCACCGAGCAAGGGCTAATGTCACTATCTGCAGTGATCTGAAGGTCAGTGAGAAAAATGCCAACAGTGCTCTGGGAGAATGAGCAACGATCACATAAGGAAGTCCGCAGGAAGTCCATGAAATGATGCCCAACCTGCTCGTCTGGAGACGCACGCATGGTGAGACCGCCCTATCCGGCAGCTGGGGAAACAGGCGTTCGTGTCACTCTGCTGCTGGGACTCTCAACCGAGCTAGTGTGCAGGCTGGTTCCCTGCAGCATTCTTTGTAAGAACAGAAGATAGAGACCACCTAATGTCCGTCAGCAGGGGCTGGTTAAATAAACGATAGCACCGCTGTAACATGGAATGCTGTGTGAGCATAAAAGCTTTTGAGTCTCTTCATATATTGATACATACCAGCCTCCAAGATAACCCCTAACTGAGAAAGAGGAGGGGCAAGAGTGTGTCGAGTATGCCACCATTGTGTAAAAGAGCGTGTACCACTCCGTGTGTGCGCACAGGGGGCAGGGAGAGGAAGGGGTGGGAGGAGGACTTATCACTGGATCGCCTTTAGAAGCGCTTTATATTTGAGCAAGAGTCATAACTGCGCATACAGACCACCTGCTGGCAGAGGACCAGCACAAGGTCACGTCGCCCGCCTGGAGTTGCCTATAGCAAACACAACCCACACGTTTCTGCATTTTGAGTTAATTTAAAGGGTCTGTGGTTTAGCAAAACTACTAGTCAATGTTCAAAATGTTTGACCATTTGATAATTCTTATTCATGCCTTCCTCTCTAGTGTAATGTACTGTTTATCAAGCAACAAAAGGAAAGAACACATAAAATGAATTTCCATTGAAATTAAAAATGTTTGCATTGCAAAAGACACAATCAAGAAAGTGAAACGTATTTTCAAATATTATATCTGCAAATAGTTTATCTGATACGGGATTTATATCTAAAGTATATAAAGAATTCTTAGAACTCAACAATAAAAAGACAACCAGGCAAAGGATTTAAATAGATATTTCTCCAAGAAGATATATAAATAGCCAGTAAACATATAAAAGATAATCAACATCAATAATCATTCGGAAAATGCAAATCAAAACCAGAATGAAGATGCCACTTCACACCCAATGAGATGGCTATAATTAAAAAGGTGAATAATAACAAATGTTGGCAAGTATGTGGAGAAATTGAAATCTTGATACCTTGCTAGTGGGAATGTAAAATGGTATAGCTGTTGTAGAAAATAGTTTGGAAGTTCCTCAAAAAGTAAATGCAAACTGTATGACCCAGCAACTCCACTCCTAGGTATATACCCAGAAGAATTAAAAGCATATGTTCATACAAAAACTTGTACACAAATGTGCATTGCAGCCTTGTTCAAAATGGTCAAAAAGAAGAAACAATTTAAATATCCATCCTCTGATGAATGGACAAACGAAATGTGGTGTGTATCCACACAGTGGAATGTTACTGACCAATAAGAAGGAATGAAGTGCTGATACATGATACAACATGGGTGCACCTTGAACATTATACTGAATATAAGAAGTCAGACATCAAAGGTGGTATATTGGAAGATAGCCATTTATATGAAATGGCCAGAATAGGCGAATCCACAGAGAGAGGAAGTAGATCAGTGGTTGCCAGGGGCTGGGAGGTGGGGAGGGGATGGACAGTGGTTGCCAGGGAGGGGGATGGACAATGACCACTAATGGGTTCAGGTTTCTTTCTGGGATGAAAATGTTCTAAATAAGAGAGAGGTGATGTCTGCACCACCCTGTGAGTAATAAAACTCAATATACGTTTTAAAGGGTGAGTTTTATGGACTGTGAATTGTATCTCAATAAAGCTGGTATTTTAAAATATAAGTGGAACTGGAAAGAGGAATTTAAGGCCTTTTAAGGAAAAGGTAACTGTTCTGCTCTGTCCCTTAGGGTAGCTGGGAGCCCTGGGTCTGCTCTGCCTTTGCGTAGAACAATACGGTGTGTCCCCTTCGTGCCAGGGTGTGGGATTCTGCCACTGTTCTCCGCTAAGAAGAGCCAGATCTCCTTGGAGGGCAGCCAATGCCTGTTGTACGGCAGGAAGAGTCCATAAGAACCGGGGACATCTTATCATCAAATAAGAAAACAAAGGTGCTCTCACGGCCACCTTGGGGGTAAATTAAAAAGGACGATGAGGTCAGCCTAATGAAAGGGTCTAGTGACCAGGCAGGGCATTCTGAGCATCAGAAAGAAAACAAGGTCATCAGCGGAGTGATTCCAAGATGTGGCCGATATGGGAAACAACCTGAAGTCAACCGGAGGAGCCACGTCTGCGGGTGTGCGCCCACGTTCCCACACGGTGGGAAAGGAGGAAGAGACAGACCGCTCCCTTGGTGGATGAATGACTGCTCTAAGGCTGAGTGCTGGCCCCTGGCACTTGACCTTGAGAAGTACGTCCTGAATGAGCCGCTGCACTCACCTTCTGAGCCGCCAGACTCTGACTGCTTTCACTCAGAGCCAAAGCTGTGAAGTACTGGGTGCACTCGTCCAGCTCCGTCTGAGGGAGAGATGCCAGCAAGCCTCTGAGCTCTTCTTCGATGGAAGAATCCTGAAATAATAGCAAAATCAATTCTTCATAATTAAGCCCAACAACTGAACACAACAAAAAGTACCCAAAGAATCAAAGCCAAAAAAGCAAAACAAAAAAACTCCCACAGAGATAAATTAATTTTAGTTTCAAAAACAGCTACCCTGCCTGACCAGGCGGTGGCGCAGTGGATAGAGCGTTGGACTGGGATGCGGAGGACCCAGGTTCAAGACCCTGAGGTCACCAGATTGAGCGTGGGCTCATCTGGTTTGAGCAAAAAGCCCACCAGCTTGAACCCAAGGTTGCTGGCTCCAGCAAGGGGTTACTCGGTCTGCTGAAGGCCCGCGGTCAAGGCACATATGAGAAGGCAATCAATGAACAACTAAGGTGTTGCAACACACAACAAAAAATTAATGATTGATGCTTCTCATCTCTCCGTTCCTGTCTGTCTGTCCCTGCCTATCTCTCTTTCTCTCTGAAAAAAAAAGAACAAAAAAAACAGCCACCCAGCCTGACCAGGTGGTGGCGCAGTGGATAGAGCGTCGGACTGGGATGTGGAAGACCCAGGTTCGAGACCCCAAGGTCGCCAGCTTGAGCGCAGGCTCATCTGGTTTGAGCAAAAGCTCACCAGCTTAAGCCCAAGGTCGCTGGCTCGAGCAAGGGGTTACTCGGTCTGCTGAAGGCCCGCAGTCAAGGCACATATGAGAAAGCAATCAATGAACAAGTAAGTGTTGCAACGTGCAGCAAAAAACTAATGATTGATGCTTCTCATCTCTCCATTCCTGTCTGTCTGATCCTGTCTATCCCTCTCTCTGACTCTCTCTCTCTGTCTCTGTAAATTAAAACAAAAAACAAAGAACAAAAAAACAGCCACCCAGGTAAACAGATCATTTAGTTTTGAATTGCATAGCTTCATGTCTGGTCTTTCATCTGAGACCCACTGAAGAGTGGAGCTCGACATTCCACCTCGTGGGCTACTTCACATTCTGACTCAAAAGTAATTATTACACTAAAGCTGGCTTTTAAAATCCAGAACTCATCATTATCAGATCTTTCCCTAATAGCTTACATCTGGTATATTTGTTTTTCTATTTGTCAGAAACTGAGAGCAACGTTTCAGACTTTCACTTTCCGGTCTAGGAACGGTCCTCAGGAAATGTGCTCACGTCCACATTCTGGTTCCCGGTGGGTTTCTCTCTGTGTATTAACATGTGGATAACAATGGAGTGGGCCTCCAGTGGTGTTTGGCACCTTGGGAAACACTGAACAATATCTGGGAACGTTTTCTGGTTGTCACAACTTGGCGGTGCTACTGGAATCTCATGAGAAGAGGCCAGGGAAGCTGTTAAACACCCTACAATATTCAGGACACCCTCCAACTAAAAAAAATTATTTGGCCAAATATGTCAATAATATTGAAGTTGAGAAAAACTAATCTAAAAGCAACCTTACATCAAGGGACCAATCCATGGTGATAAGCTATGAAGCTGTCTTCTGGTGTAAGAGCCCCCCAGTACCCAAAAGAGGAAAGTAATATAGAGAAACGGCATCTCCCAGGGAATCAAGTTATCTGTTTGAAAACTTCAATTTCAGCTCGACACTGTTTCACCCGCTTCTCAGAGTAGCTCACAGACTATTTTCTGCATGTTTATTCTGTACCCACAGTGAAGACTATACATTAGACAGTTTTACATTCACTGCATTATTTTATTTACTTACTTCTTTTAAAGATGGTAAAGGAGGCGGAGGGAGAAAGAAACGAAGATCACTCTCTTTGCTTCGTGCCAGACCAATAAGAGTTCTCAGATCACAGGCTTGAGCGATTGTCCTGTACTGGTAATCTATCAGAAAAGTATGCTGTTAGCTCCCAGGTTGGATTAATGTTGTTTCAAGGATTAAATGGAAAAACTACTTGAAAGCACTCTAATTTTAAATTAGAAGTTTGTATTTCCCAAGTTACATTTTCAAAAAGACAATGTCAATAAGCTAAATACCCATCATTTCCATACCTGACCTCACAGTTCTCCTCAACATATATCTTTAAATATAATTCTAGCATATGAAAGCTATTGCTGGCTGCTCCAGAACTCTGTGCTTCCATTTAGGTCTACTGTCTCTGGTAATGGATGACGTCTTCCTTCTGTGATGCCCATGAATAAACAGTCCGAGGCTCCAAAGGTGGCACTTTGTTTTAGCCATCATGATTTATCACGGCACATTTTTTGTGTGTTGCTACAGACCGTTTGTGTCCCCCTACATCCATATGCTAAAACCTAATCCCCAGTGTCAGGTATTTGGAAGAGGGGTCTTTGAGGAATGATTAGGTCATGATGGGATTAGTGCCTGTCCCTTCTGCCAGGGGAGGACACAAAGAAAAGATGGCCAGCTGAACCAGAAAGCGGGTCCTCACTAGACACCAACAATGCAGGCACCTGGTCTTGAACTTCAGCCTCTAGAACTGTGGGAAATACATTTTTGTTGGTTATATAAGCCACCAGTCCATGGTATTTTGTTATAGTAGCCCAAATGGACTAAGAGATGTATCAAAACAAAATTCCAACCACTGAAGCAGACACTCTTTTTTTTTTTTTTTTGTATTTTTCTGAAGCTGGAAACGGGGAGAGACAGTCAGACTCCCACATGCGCCCGACCGGGATCCACCCGGCACGCCCACCAGGGGGCGACGCTCTGCCCACCAGGGGGCGACGCTCTGCCCCTCCGGGGCGTCGCTCTGTTGCGACCAGAGCCACTCTAGCACCTGGGGCAGAGGCCAAGGAGCCATCCCCAGCGCCCGGGCCATCTTTGCTCCAATGGAGCCTCGCTGCGGGAGGGGAAGACAGAGACAGAGAGGAAGGAGAGGGGGAGGGGTAGAGAAGCAGATGGGCGCTTCTCCTGTGTGCCCTGGTCAGGAATTGAACCCGGGACTTCTGCACGCCAGGCCGACGCTCTACCACTGAGCCAACCGGCCAGGGCCAGCAGACACTCTTTTTAATTAATGGTGGTTCATAACCTGGGTAAGTTCTTTAGGAACAAGTGGGAAACTTAAAAACACGCATGCCAGGGCTCCAACCCTGATTTTTCTGATACAGTAAGTCTGAACTGAAGTCCTAGAAGGCAGATTTAAAGAAAGATTTTTACTCTAAGTCTCCATTAACATGAAATAAGATTATATTTACATTGTAAATTATTATAGTTATAGCTACCAACCACTCAACTAATTAACTTGTGTGGAGGCAGAGACCTTATTCTGAGACTTTTCTTTGAGAACATTGTTTATGTATATTTGTTTACTCATTTGTGTGAGGTGACGCTATTCACAAAGTATGTTAGTCTCTGTACTAGAATCAGTAGATCTGAGCTCTTGCACATATCTTTTTCTGAAAAATTTGAGTTTTAAATACAGTGAAATATTTTAAATACCCATTAAACTGATATATACACACAGATTACATATATTTGACTAACTATTAGTATTACTGCCAGTTGTCAAGTGAAGCAAATACAATCGTATGGTGCAGCAAGCAACTAAAATAGATTAAACAGGAACCAAAAGACATGTGACTACAACATGAGGCCATGACTACCAGAATCAAGAGCTTCTCTAATCAAATAAAACTCAGTTCTGGTACAAAGTTACACAAATATTTCCACCTTTGAGGTGGTTCTTCCCAAAC
Organism: Saccopteryx leptura; assembly: GCF_036850995.1. Lineage (NCBI taxonomy): Eukaryota > Metazoa > Chordata > Mammalia > Chiroptera > Emballonuridae > Saccopteryx > Saccopteryx leptura. Next base: position 9,804,329 of record NC_089505.1, on the reverse strand, counting down.
ACATCTATCTGGTTAACAAACCAGTGGGTTTTCACTGGAGTTTCTTAATTTCTGGAAATATTTTTTTTGTTGTTTTGTTTTGGTTTTTTTGTTTTTTTGTATTTTTCTGAAGCTGGAAACGGGGAGAGACAGTCAGACAGACTCCCGCATGCGCCCGACTGGGATCCACCCGGCACGCCCACCAGGGGCGAAGTTCTGCCCACCAGGGGGTGATGCTCTGCCCCTCCGGGGCATCGCTCTGCCGCAACCAGAGCCACTCTAGCGCCTGGGGCAGAGGCCAAGGAGCCATCCCCAGCGCCCGGGCCATCTTTGCTCCAGTGGAGCCTTGGCTGCAGGAGGGGAAGAGAGAGACAGAGAGGAAGGGGGGGTGGTGGAGAAGCAAATGGGCGCTTTTCCTATGTGCCCTGGCCGGGAATCAAACCCGGGTCCCCCGCACGCCAGGCCGATGCTCTACCGCTGAGCCAACCGGCCAGGGCCTCTGGAAATATTTTTAACATATTTTTTAGACTGCCTGAATTATTTCCCTTCCTTAAAATCTTTTCCCTTCTCTTCTGTGTCAGAAATGGAGAGCTGGCTAGCGGCATGCGGTGCGTCGGGGTCATTACCGTGCCAGTGACGGGCCCGCGACATTTCCTGCACCGCCTGCAGGCGGGCCGCCCTGTCCGCGCTCTGACTCTGCCTCAGGAGCAGCCACGCGGCACACTCGTGATCCTCCACGTCCACTGTACTGAAGGCGTCTTTGCAAAAGAGAGAAGACGACAATGTGAGCGGTGTGAACAGTGAGAGGCAACATCTTCATCCTCCTGTTTATTAGTGTAGTGATTTATTATCTATGTGCTTTTGTTTTATATACTATGTTGCTTTCACTACACTCTGGTCTTTTTCTTTTTCCTTAAAATACTTTTCATCATAAAACATCAAACCTATGGAAGAATTAAAAGAATAATACATTAATATCCACATGCCTGCCACAGTTAGATTTAATAACTGTTATTTTGCCATATTTGCTCAATCTGTATGCATGTTTTTTCCTAAACTATGTGAAAGTTTCAGACATTTGACTTTTACCCTTTCACAGTTCACACTGAGTCTCCTAAGAATAAGGCTGCATTCTCCTATATATAATCACAAAGTCATTATAACACCCAAGAACACTAACAAAAATCCTCCCAAATCGTCTAAAATCCATATTCAAATTTCTTCAATTGTCCCAAAAATATCTTTCGAGCTGCTTTTTAAAACCAGGATTTAAGTCTTAGTCTCTGAATTGTAGAAAGCTTTCCCACCTTTTCTTTTATAGCTAGTTCCCCATTGTAGAGGTGCCGCTTGTGAAATCTACATTTCTGATGCAATATTCTCATTATCAGAAAGCATGGAAAAAGATTTCCTAACAATTTCTTTTTAAGTGAGAGGAGAGGAGATAGAGAAAAAGACTCTCGCATGTGCCCCTACCGGGATCCACCTGGTAACCCCTGTCTAGGGCCAATGCTTGAATCTACCGAGCTACTTTTAGCATCTGAGGCTGACACACTTGGACCAACCAAGCCATCCTCAGGGTGCAAGGCCAGTGCTTGAACCAATCAAGCCACTGGCGGCAGGAGGGAAAAGGGAGAGAAGGGAAAGAGGGAGGTAGGAGAGAAGCAGATGGTCACTTCTCCTGTGTGCCCTGATTGGGAACCAAACCTGGGACTTCCATATGCCGGGCTGATGCTCAATCCACTGAGCCAACTGGCCAGGGCCAAATTTTAAATTTTGAAAAGTTTGTATTTACTCTCTATATTTATTTACAAATATCTACCAACAATAATCTTCAAAGATGGAATGAAAAAACTGTCCAAGAAATCAAGCCTTAAAATTAAATATAGCCTAAGAGAATAACGTTATCATTTTTTTACTGCTATAATAAATGTTAGTATATAAAATGGGAAAATATCTTAGGTCAACTATCAAATGACTTTCAGAATTCTCATCGGGATTCCCAATTAAATATTTCATACTCACCAGCAAAAGGACCCCGTAATATCTTGGCTGAGGTTGCCAATACTTGTCTTACTGCTTTGTGAAGCTCTTTTCTTGCCTGGTACGTGAATCCTAAAGTGATTACAAATATAAATAACACCAAATACGTACGCTTTATGCCACGCTCCAATAACTTCAAAGAGAAATATAAACTAAACTCCAGGTTTTTTTCAAAAAGAAAATATAAAATAGCATCCTTCCATTTTTATTATCACTATCAAAGCAACTAAAACCATTATGGGAACACAGAACTCTAAATCCCATAAAAGGACTGCTCTCCAAATCAGGGGAAAGGTAAAAAACCAAAAATAAAACACCAAACCCAACAAAAAACCTCTTATACAACAGAGGAGTAGCTATAATCAGGAAAGTCCCTCTCAAACTAAGATTAGAGCTATCTTACTGAGATTAAGTTTCACTGTATAGGTAAGTGAGGTAAATTATAAGCTATAAAAATGATCTGTGCAGTTGAAATCGTAACCCTATAAAAGCATGGTGAAATACAGGACAGTGAAAGACTAATGAACAGTAGCAGCTGGTAGGCGGGAGCAGTAGAGTCGGCCCACTGAGAGGCGCACTGTGCGCAGGCGCGGTGGCCCTCACTGCCAGTGTGGGAACTCACAGCTGTCAGTCAAGCCGGTGATTCGCCAGGCGCCCCATATCTCCATGAAAAGCTGCACCCCTGCTCTACATTTCACATTCATCAAGCAATCACGTGATTACTAATTAAGTGTCTGTATGACTAACTATGAAGAAGGGGAATGTTCTGACTAGTCAAGACAGGTATTCTAGTCTTTATGACACATTCTTTCCCTGCGTAAATAAGTTTGTGTTCATATTTATAAATCCATCTCATCAGTTTAGTGGGCATAATGCATAGATCCCTGAAATCAGATATCTCTAAGTGACAAAATCCTGTTTTTATGCTTGCCAAACTGAGAGCCAGCCTCCAAACTGGCGGTCCCCATGACGGGTGGAGCTCTGAGTCAGACTGAAACAGCTGGCCACCTTCCCTGCGCCGAGTGAGAGGAGGCCTGCAGCCTTGGGCAGACATGCAGTCCGAGGTCTGGGCTTCAGTGAGCTCTTTAGGTACTTGATTCTCACAGGGTTTGGTGGCTCTTAGAGTCAGCAGAACGTATTTGAGGTATATTGTGTTTTAAGTACTCATTTCTAAATCCAATAACTACCTTCCATTTTTCACAAACATGGAATTATTTTACCATAAACTTACCATGATTTTCTCCTTTATCTAATGAAACTGTATGCACATATATATATGACTTCATTTTTTCTCTTTCTACCACTTGAGTATCTAATGTCACAGACTTCTTCAGGGCCAGAACTTCGTATGTAAGAAATAACGAACCTCTTAAAAAGAAACAAAAAAATCATCATAAATATATGATCTAAATGTAACATAACTGTCATTTTTTTAAAATTTCTATTTATTGATTTTTTTTAACAAGACAGGTGTTTCCCAGATCAAGTTGACCTACACACTCCCTCAACGCAGACACAAAGGCGGGCCTCTGTCAGGAGCCAGAGCCGAGTAACGTCAGTTATATGAAACCTTCTCTTGAGCTTTCTACCCTGAAGCAAAAGCAGGTAAGACAAAAAAAAAGGGGGGGGGGGCCAGACCGTGGCTGGCATCAGAGGAAAAGAGAGAAGGTCTGAATGAATCCTCTTCTCCCGTGGGGATTTATCTGAGCAGCCAGAAAGAGCAAATGTGTTCAGTATTTTTATCATGCTTACCATGAAAGACGAAATTCTTTGCTAAAAGTTGTGTGATCAACTATCACTCCATTCCTGAATATAACTGTGATATCAACAGTTACATTCAGGAATAGAAACTGCTTTACAAAAAAAAGTACTCATTTATCTTTTGGCTGGAATAAGTCAAAGAGAAAAATCATCTAAATTTGTTTTGCCTGGCCTCACACTCTCATGAAGAAATGTATGTATTTGGATAAAATGCCAAATCTATCTCCTTTATCATTTTAGCATCTAAGAGTTGTTTCATATTTATACTAGTGAAAGTATTATTAACAAAAACAGTAGAATAGTATTAGACATGCACTTAACATACATATCACCCCTCCAAAAAAGAAAAAAAGGAAAGGAAAATACAATGTTCAGAAAGAGAGTCACTCCATTCATTAAAGCGAGGGCCTCTGAAACAGCACAAGATAGGAGATGTCAATCTATTCATTTTCTCAGTCAGCCTCAATTTCTTTCTTAGGGGCTTTATGGTGATTCGTAGGATTTTCAAAAATAATTTTGACTACAGTTGATTTTTACCTTCTTCGCCCACTTCAGACGCTGAAGCAAGACGTGACTTGAGGTGTGTGACAGCTCCTTGGGGAGCCCCTGCTCTGTACGGGTCAAGTGCTTTCCTTGCAGCAGTGGTGCCAGGGGGGCAGAACCCCATCACATGGACCCGGGAGAAACCAGCGCTCAGAAGGGAAGTGGCTGGAGCGTGTGATACTGAAGTAAGTGGTAAAGCCAGTGACTAACCAGTCATCTCCACCTAATTCCACATCTGTGCCTTTCCACACCCCCACGCTCCCTGAAAATCTCTCCCACTGGGATTTCAGACAGCAGTGCCATGAAGCCAACTAGTATTTCACTGTTGACACTTACCCTAAAATAAGTGATCCAGTAAACTTGATTATATTTCCTTCAAAAAGAAAGAAAGAAGTTATTGATATTTTTCTATTAATATAATTAGTTGCTATCAACACCAGGCTCACTATCTCCAGACACAACTGAATGAACCAATAAGCATTGAGTATAAAAATATAACCTACATTTCACACTCCTCCTCTCCTCCCTCCAGCACTCTGCCACGCCCACCCCCATCAGCAGGGACCCTGGTGTCCTCAGCACCACTGGTCCTGCCCCGGCCCACACTGCTTCCACTGAACACCATGTCCAGGGAGCTCACTTCCCTTCTGACTCCTTGTAGTTCACAGCCAATGAAGTAGAGGGGCAGGGATAATTCTCCTACCACAACTGCGTTGAGGGGTTATGTCTGTCTATTAGGGAGATAAAAGGACTCTTCCCAAAGTAATTATTTTATAATTGGTGGTTAAGTACCATATGTAAACAGCCCCATTTTATTTATTTTTTCTTTTTTCTTGGTTTATCCCCAGCATTTACAAAGCCAGACCTAGGGAAAAGACTAGGTCTGGGGACACATGCATGGTCTTAATATAGCGAATGTTTAGCTTGCCCTGATTATTACAAAATCAGAACAGCGAGAATATTCGCAGGACAGCCCCATTTTAAATACATGTTACGTTCTACAAGTGTACTTATAATTTTTTTGTTCAGAACTTGGAAAACTCTTTTTTAATATTAAAAACACCTAGTGGCAAACACATGAACTTGTCTATTCAGGACACATAAAACCCCTAATCCTTACAAACAAGCCTGATCCCTGTCTAATTCCCAGACGTCTCTGCAGCGAGGAATGGCTGCAGTGCAACGGTGGCCAGTCAGATAAAGACGGAAGGCTACAGGGATAAAAAGCCAAAGTCACACGAGATGGCTTGTGGCCTTTCTGCCTCTTGATGTCCAGGGATTCAGCAACCATCGTCTCACCATTAAGACAATAAAGACAATGGAGGAGGAAGACAAGGATCGCCAAACTGCAATTCCCGTCCTAACCTGTCTGTCTCAACTTCCTGTTATGTAAGAAAAATGAAAACTTTACTAATTTAAGCCACGGTAGTCAAGTTTTTGTTACATGCACTGAACACAACTGATACCGTCAGCGGTGACAGTTAGTGCTGCGGCTAGCCCCCAACCTGTCAGCTGTAACTGGTTGGCTGTAGAGGCAGCCCTCTGTCACAGCTCCCGCTCAGGCTGTGAGAGCACATTCGTCCTCCCTGCTGAGAAAAGGAACTCTCCAGTCGACTTCCCGCTTCTTCCGGCAGAGAGAGGAACATCCCCGACCTGAGGACCTGGAGTTGGCAGAAGAGGGAAGAGGCAGCTCCAGAAGGCCGGCAGCGGAGAGGTCAGCAGTTGTGCAAAGAGCTTCTTGGCTGTCCAACTCCCTGGACGTGTTTCATCCCAAGATGGCTCCTGGACTTCCTTCCCCACCTCACCAGGCGGTCCTGGGAGCAGCCAGCTTACTTCCTGCTCACTGCTGCCACCTGTTACTTCTTACTAGAACATTCCTTTTCACTGGGCTCTGGGGGCCAGAATCCCGTCTCAGCCTTGTCTCCTACCCTAAAGAAAATTCACTTCCCTTGAGTCTGTTCTGCTAGAAATGAGAGGAAACAAAAGGTCCCTCTTCTGTCCCCACTCCTCTTTTTATAGATACTTAAAATACAGAATCACAGAATTTTCTAGGTGAGTGTCTATCCTAAAAACGGATCTAGGCCCTGGCCGGTTGGCTCAGTGGTAGAGCGTCGGCCTGGCGTGCAGGGGTCCCGGGCTCGATTCCCGGCCAGGGCACACAGGAGAAGCACCCATCTGCTTCTCCACCCCTCCCCCCCTCCTTCCTCTCTGTCTCTCTCTTCCCCTCCCGCAGCCAAGGCTCCATTGGAGCAAAGTTGGCCCGGGCGCTGAGGATGGCTCTGTGGCCTCTGCCTCAGGTGCTAGAATGGCTCTGATTGCAACAGAGTGACGCCCCAGATGGGCAGAGCATGGCCCCCTGGTGGGCATGCCGGGTGGATCCCAGTCAGGCGCATGCAGGAGTCTGTCTGACTGCCTCCCTGTTTCCAAGTTCGGAAAAATACAAATAAAAACAAAAACAAATAAAAACGATCTATGTAAAGAGCTAACGGAAGCTCCCTGAGAACAGGGACTGGGTGTTCTTCAATAGTCACACCTCATTTAATTTTACTTCATTGCAGTTTTTACAATTCGAAGGCAAAACCATCCACCAGTAAAAAGATTATGACTTGTTGAAGGCTTAGATGATGGTTAGCATTTTTTAGCAATAAAACATTTTTTTCTTTTTTCTTTCTTTTTTTTTTTTTTTAGAGAGAGGCAGAGACAGAGAGACAAGAACATCAAGCTGGTCCTGAGTGTGCCCTGACCGGGGATCAAAACAGCAACCTCTGTGCTTTGGGATGACATTCCAACCAACAGAGCAATCTGGCCAGGGCTTAATTTTTTATTTACTGATTGATTTTTAGAGAGACAGAGAAGAAGGGAGAAAGAAACGAGGGAGAAGGGAAACATTCATTTGTTGCTCCACTCAGTCGTGCATTCATTGGTTGCATCCCGTGTGTGCCCGGACCGGGGATCAAACCTGCAACCTTATCATTTTGGAACGACGCTCTGACTGACTGAGCTAATGAGCCAGGGCTGCAATAGTATTTTTTTTTTTTTTTTGTATTTTTCTGAAGCTGAAAACGAGGAGAGACAGTCAGACAGACTCCCATATGCGCCCTACCGGGATCCACCCAGCACGCCCACCAGGGGCGACGCTCTGCCCACCAGGGGGTGATGCTCTGCCCCTCCTGGGCATCGCTCTGCCGTGACTAGAGCCACTCTAGCGCCTGGGGCAGAGGCCAAGGAGCCATCCCCAGCGCCCGGGCCATCTTTGCTCCAATGGAGCCTTGGCTGCGGGAGGGGAAGAGAGAGACAGAGAGGAAGGAGGGGGAGGAGGGTGGAGAAGCAAATGGGCGCTTCTCCTATGTGCCCTGGCCGGGAATCAAACCCGGGTCCCCCGCACGCCAGGCCAATGCTCTACCGCTGAGCCAACCGGCCAGGGCCTGCAATAGTATTTTTTAAATTAAGGTATATAACATTGCCTTTTAGATATAATAATACTGCACATTTAAAAGACTATGGTATGGTGTAAACATAACTTTTTTTTTTTTTTTCAGGGACAGAGAGTCAGAGAGAAGGATAGATAGGGACAGACAGACAGGAAGGGAGAGAGATGGAGAAGCATCAATCATCAGTTTTTTGTTGCGAAACCTTAGTTGTTCATTGATTGCTTTTTCATATGTGCCTTGACCATGGGCCTTCAGCAGACAGAGTGACCCCTTGCTCAAGTCAGTGACCTTGGGTCCAAGCTGGTGAGCTTTGCTCAAACCAGATGAGCCCGCACTCAAGCTGGCGACCTCGGGGTCTCGAACCTGGGTTGTCTGCATCCCAGTCCGACACTCTGTCCACTGCACCACCGTCTGGTCAGGCTAAACATAACTTTTATGTGCACTGGGAAACCAAAAAATCTGTGTGACTCACATTACAGCAACATTTGCTTTATTGCAGTGGCCTGGAACTGAACCTGCAATGTCTCCAAGGTGTGCCTGCATTGTAGCCTCAGGGCCTAGGATAGGCTAGGACCTGCCACACGAAATAAACAGTATATAAATACCTGACACCTGAAAGATGACCGAGGCCAATCTTCTCATTTTACAAATATAGATTAGTGATAAATAAAGACAGATTGGTGCTAGACCCTGAGCTCCCATAAAGCAAGCCTTGCTCACCACTGGATTCACAGGACCTGCTACAGTTGCCTGGCACTGTGTTTTGCAGCTTAATAAATAGCTGCTGCATGGCAATGCGGTAATGCTTGAGTTCAGAAGGATCAGGAGGACTCTGACAGGAAACACAGGGAAGGGAAAAGATCCCCTAGAAGAAGGGGTGTGCTCTGGCTCTGGGCCTCCCAATTTGGGGTGGACCATTAACCTAGAAAAGACATAAACAACTCTGAGACATATCATGGTTTAAGTAAGTTTTTGTGGACCACCTTGGAAACTGGTTACTCCTTCTATAAAAAAATATTATTGTTTAAACTGTACTCACTGATATCTTTCCAGTATGTGTTGCCTTTTGGAGGAGGAGTTGAGGTTCCTATTCTTCTACAACAAATGACACAATAAGCAGCCAGAGACATTCTGTGTATTTAAAACAATTATAACAAATTTAGTTTGGCATGTAATTCAAAACATTTCTTTTAATCATAAGAACATGTCACAATCACAGTTGGACTGCCCACAGAATCATGTTTTTCAAGACCAGGGAAAAACTTTTTAATTAAAAAAAGTATATTTCTCCCTTAAAAACTTAAAGCTGACTTATTAGAATATTTTGCTAGTACTTTGTTCTTCAAACTGTGTCCAATTGTAAACAATGATTAGTAGAAAACTGGAAAACATAGGTTATTATTCAAAACTAGAAAACCCGGCGGTCATACGAAATGACCGCTGTTCTAGATATTATAAATTGTAATTAAAATGATTTGTGCAAAGGTGTCTGCTAATTCAAACTGAATTACCCAGGGTGGTCAAATCGATTAGTTTCTAACTTGAAATTTAAGGACTGACAATGTTCACATTTAATATTCATGTCACCAGAGGAATGCTCAAAAATTAAAGTTTCTCCGTTTGAAACTGTTTTAATCCTTTTTGCGTTTTGGTCAGCATGACTCTGTCGGTTTTTTTTGCATTTCTCTCCTGCCTTTGTTCAAGGGACTCATTTTGTCGAGACAGGCTTTTTTGTCTTGCATCTGAGGCAAGCCTTGTTTCTCTATGCTCATCAGTCTCATTTTGCCGAGAAAGACGCATTTGCTCTGCGACTGAAGCAAGCCTTGTCTTTCTCTGCTCAGTGGTTTCTTTTTGTTGAGAAAGCTGTTTTTGTGCAGCTTTAGCTCCTTTTATCTCCTCTTCAGTGCTGTATTTTCTAGGAGGCATTCTTAAAAGAAATTACGTTAAGACGTAGTTTTTATGTAAAACAGATGATTGCCAATGCAAACAAATGTTCACCTTCCCCCTGACCTGCTCAATTTGTGTTCAGCCGTGGCAACTTCACCCCATTGGCTAGTACAGTTACTCAAGCAACCAATAAGCTATGGGCGACAAACAGACACTTAAGCCGCATATAATAAAGATATCAATAAAGGAATTAAAATTTTTAATGTCTTTTAAAGTATATATACACACACACACATATGTGCATATGGATAGGTATTCATATTTACCTTTGATGGCTGAAGACCCTACAGAAATGAAAAGCAACTCTGAATGGAAGATCTACTTGGGACCCCTGAAAGTATTTAGCTTTTCTCCAACTCCTTCAGGATGGTACCCAAAACTGTTTAAAATTTTTTTATTTTTTTTTTATTAAGTGAGAGGAGGGGAGACAAAGGCTCCCATATGCACCCTAACCAGGATCTACCCAGCAAGACCCCTACAGGGCAATGCTCTGCCCATCTAGGGTTGCTGCTCTGTTGCTTTGCAACTGAGCTCTTCTTAGTGCCTGAGGCGGAGGCCATGGAGCCATCCTCAGTGTCTGGCGTCAACTTGCTCCAGTTGAGCCATGGCTGCAGGAGGGAGGAGAGATGGAGAAGCAGATGGGCGCTTCTCCTGAGTGCCCTGACCTAGAATTGAACTGGGGACATCCACACGCCAGGCCAACACTCTACCACTGAGCCAGCCAGTCAGGACCTAAAATCACTGACACTTGTTCATTGTGGGCACTTCAGTAAAGGAAAACTCTCCACCACTTCACAAACTGAGTAAAGATGATCTCGATATAACACAACTGTTTCTAGACAACTCAGTATTCTAGAATCATATCACATTCTCTTAGGATGAGGCACTTTTTTCTTGAGGGATTCATGTGGAAAATGGTCCTTTGGTTCAACATATAAAAAATTTCTAGCAGCTTTATAGAGATTAGTGGGAAATTACTTGATGTACACATGTAACAAATGTATGTTAGAGATAACACATACACGCACAAAAAGTTTAAAATTTTTTTCTTCAGATTCCAGCACATCAATTGATGACTAAGCAAAATAGTTTCAGCAACAGGTAAACTTGTAAAGGTCACTGTTTTAAAGGCCTGTGTTCTAGACCCCAATCTCTCTTCACTTCTGTGGGGACCTTGATTCACCATCTACCTTTGTCTTCTCAATCTTCACACATTCCGTCTTTTCACACACTCTTTGCCTAAATACTGGCTGTCCAATGTTAAACCATCAAAACATGAAAACGAACGGAAATAAAAAAAAATCTCCCTGGACCCAAGTGCCCTGTAGCCATTGCCTCTTCTCTCACTTTTCTTTATGATTGTTTCCCAGTGTGTCTTCCTCCAACATTGAAACTGCACTCTCAAAGTCACTGGGGAGAAACATCTGTGTTAAATCCACTTTCAGTCATCTTGCTTTGTCTGAAGCATTTGACTCCCTCCTTTCTCCTCCTCTAGCTAGTATGCCCTATCTTCTAATTTTATTCTCACAGTTCTGGCTAATCTATTCCATTATTAATTCAACAAACATTTATTAAGCTCCTATTACCTGTCAAGGATGGAAACCTGTTTGTAGTAAATAAGGGAGAGCAGCCCCTTGCCCTTACTGAGCATACAGCTGCCTTAACCATTCGTATGATGTCTATTTTATTTTGTTTTCCATTTTAGCTCTTCATTACTTTCTCTTTCAGCTCACCCTGTCCTTTTCCTAACTTTTTCAATAATGCCTAACTACCGTATTATAAGCATTTTTTGCTCTTTCATAAACTCATTGAAGACTGTAAGTTCCCATATGTTTTGCTTCACTTAAATTTTATATGCCTTGATTTTTCCACTGTGATTTCTTCTAATCCATGGATTTTTTTTTAAAGGGTTGTTTTACTTTCTAAACATATAAAATTTTGGAAGATTATCTTTTTATTGTGCTATTTGGCATAGATGCTTCGGAATTGTGGGCAGAATTTAGCATATCCATTATATCAAGCTTGCTAAGCGTGTTGTTAAAAGTTTCTACAACCTTACTAATTTTTGTCTGCACAATCTATTATACTAGTACCTGAGAGAGGCTTTTACAATTTTTTGTACTGGCATTACATTTGTCAACTTCTCTTTTCTTTAAAGTGTTTATTTACTCAACAAATACTTTACTGAGTCCCTAATGAACCAGGAACTGTTCAAAGTGTGGAAGGCAGTTAGACAGACACAAGCAGAGCAAGGACTATAGGCCAGTCACAGACGTCACCAGGTTAGAAAGGCCCAGGTGCCCAGGAAACCAAGGGCCTCGCCCCCGGGCAGCCTCTCCTCTACTAGCACATTGCTGGTCTTGTGGTGTAGACCCCGCCTTTCCTATTGCTGGTCATGCAGTTTGGGCCCTCCTCTGACCTTTCCTCCCCTGGCATGTTGCTAGCTGTGTGGGTGAGACCTCCTTAGAGGGGCAACAAACAAGGGGGCTGGAGAATAGCTCTTAAGCATTAACCCCGAGGGATAACATCTAGGCCTCAGTTGTGTTTTAGCTCCAAGCCCAGAAAAGCATCAAAACCAGACAAGTGATGCCATGATGCCACGCTGACCTCAGGACCAGCTGCATTAACTAATGAACCCTGCCCTGGGGTACAGACCAAGACCCTAAAAGGAAGCACCTGGAAAGCTGATGAGTAGTCCTCTGAGATCCTCCCCTGGGACCACCTCTAAGATCTCCACCCTTAAAAGCCCTCAGGATGGAGAACCTAGCTGCTCTCCCTTCTGTGAGCACAGCTGCCTGCCCGCCCACCTGCTGCCAGCCAGCCAGCCACCTGCCCACCTGCGTGCCTGCCTGCCTGCCTTTCCCCTTTTCCTCTTCCCCCAGGTGCGTTTGCTTGCCTCTTTCTCCCGTCCATTATGACAGTGGTCCCCAACCTTTTTTGGGCCACGGACAGGTTTAATGTCAGAAAATATTTTCACAGACCGGCCTTTAGGGTGGGATGGATAAATGTATCACATGACTGAGACAAGCGTCAAGAGTGAGTCTTAGGCCCTGGCCGGTTGGCTCAGTGGTAGAGCGTCGGCCTGGCGTGCAGGAGTCCCGGGTTCGATTCCCAGCCAGGGCACACCCATCTGCTTCTCCACACCTCCCCCTCTCCTTCCTCTCTGTCTCTCTCTTCCCCTCCCGCAGCCAAGGTTCCATTGGAGCAAAGATGGCCTGGGCACTGAGGATGGCTCTGTGGCCTCTGCCTCAGGCGCTAGAGTGGCTCTGGTTGCAACAGAGCAATGCCCCAGATGGGCAGAGCATCACCCCCTGGTGGGTGTGCCAGGTGGATCCTGGTCTGACACATGCGGGAGTCTGTCTGCTTCCCCGTTTCCAACTTCAGAAAAATACAAAAAAAAAAAAGAGTGAGTCTTAGACGGATGTAGCAGAGAGAATCTGGTCGTTTTTAAAAAATAAAACATCGTTCAGACTTAAATATAAATCAGAAATAATGTAAGTTATTTATTGTTTCTCTGCAGACTGGTACCAAATGTACCGGTCCACGGCCCGGGGGTTGGGGACCACTGCTCTAAGGGACCCCACAAGACTTGCAATGGGCACAACGTCGAAGAACCGACACACTACCAGTCAGCCCTAGGTCGATCCACCCTAGGTCAGGCCCCCTTTCCAGTAACAAAAGCACTGGAGATAAAGCAATGAACATGAAAGCAATGTCCCTGCCTTCATCTTTCTTAACAGAACTGATCTGGAACCCGAGATTAACAGTAGGTTTCCTCCAGCGCATTAATGATACTTCAACTGATAGTTCATCTGGTATTTCTTGTTGTTCATGAGAAATCTATTGTAAGTATAATTTTAGTGACTCTCTAACCAACTAACCAACTGGCCAAGGCCCTATCACACTGTTTTAAATGCTATAGTTTTATATATTTTGATAGCATTACTCATCTGTCTCAAACTTCTCTTAACTATTTATGTAGGTTTACTCTTCCTGATAAATATTTCAATCATTTTGTCAGGAGGGCTGTTTCCTCCCCAGCGTTCACCAAAGTTAAACAATATGGGGGCTCTGAAGGCCATTTCTGACACCAACTCACCAAAGTAACGCCTCCAATCACTCCATCACATCACCACTGGAAACCTTCTGTTAACTGACTTCAATGTCTCTCTGCACTCACTATAAAGAGTTGCTTGTTTACCTTTGTAACCCCAGTGTGTAGACTAGTGTCTGACACATATTCCGTGCCCAAAAAGGTTTGTTGAATAATTGGAGATTTTCAATCTGGATGATTCGGAGAAACAGGAAGAAAAGCAGGTTTGAAGTGCGGTGAAAGAGACGGGTTAGTGTACTTTGAGAGACTTTTAGAGTCCTCACAGGTCATTAGTGTGCAGGCATCAGGCCGGCACCTGAAGCACAAGAATGGAGGGGGGTTCACTGTGATGGTCAAGGAGAAGAATGCATGCAAGAAGAAAAAAACCAGAGGTACTTGGGAAGAACTAGACTTGGGGTGCACACTAACCGGAGCGCGCATGCGCCGCAACAATCTGGAGCCCAATGGGAGGGAAAAGATTTGAGGGACAGGAAAAGGGAACTAAAGGGAAGAGCTGGGTTCTTAAATCACACAAACGGACGGAGTAAACAGCATCGTGAGCTCAACTGGGGAAGTACCATTTAACCTAAGGAGCAGAAAGCACGAACCTCCTATCTCCACCGGTAAAAACGGAGAAAGACAGAGCTATTAGAATAGAGGCCAGAATGTGGGGCAGGAATTCATTTTAGAAGATTCTGAGGTCTCTCGGGTTAAAATGATCGTCGCCGCGTCCAAAGACCTGTCAGCATTCAATCTCTTCAAGCCTCCCGGGTCAGAGCTAGAATCTGAGGTCGGAAAGGTTCCGATTTGAGCGGAGACGGTTTCAGCCTCCCTGTTCTCATTATTCCGTCACGATCGCGTCCCCCTGGTGGTACCCGCGCGTGCTCTTTGGGTCTCGGAGAGGAACCAGAGGAGGGCGGCGGCCGGGGAAGAGGGGGCTGCCAAGGCTGCGAGAGAGACCTCCGGCCCGGCCGGGGTCAGCGGGTCAGTCGGGGGCAGCCCGGCCACGCGGGGGCGCCCCGGCCGCTCCCAGCCGAGCCCTGTCACCACCCGCCCAGCTGTTCGCTTTGCCCGGCTTCATTGACGCCCTCGTCTGCCCCCATGAGCCCGGGCTCCCCCTCCTACCTGCCTGCGGCAGGTGGGCCTGGCCTGCCCGCAGCTGCTCGCTGAGGGCCTGGTCAGCAAGGAGACCACCTTTCCCGGTGGCGGGCGGCACGTGACCCCGCCCCCACCGCTGCCGGCTCCGCCCCCTCGGCCTAGCCCGCGCCCCGCCTCCCACCCTCAAGGGCGTCGGCGACGCGATGACGTAACTGGCGCTGGCGTGCTCTTTCCGCGACTCGGAGGTGCTCCTGGGTCTGTGGGCGGAGGTACGTGCGTCTCGTCTCCGAGCTAGAGTGGAAAGTGGGGTGCGTGGAGGATGGAAGGGGTCCCGAAGGAAGAGAGGAGGGAGCTAAGAGACCTGGAAGCCTGTCCTCCAGGTGCTGGGGTCCAGGTCGGTGCCCTGCACCCTCCCGGCCCCTTCTGACGAGGCCGGCTGCTGGCCCGCAGTGATTGACCCGTGGATTCCCTTTGGGGAGTCATTGCCCTTCGACCAGGTGTCGTCGGGTTTAAAGGTTAGCTTGTCAGGCACTGGTGGTTTTATTTTGTATTCTTTTAGCATAGATTCCTGGGGAACGTAATTCATTTGGTAAAAGACCAGAAGTTTGGAGACCTACCTTGTACCCTTTTGGGGGGATGCGGGGTTGAAACTACGTCTCTTCGAAGGCTCTATCTCATCTGTAGAGCGAGCTAATTGGACCGGAGCTACAATTTTTGAGGCGCCTTTCAGAGCTACCATTCTGTGATTCCTTCCTCCCAGGATCTTGTTTTTTGTCATACCCCTGGGTGAGAAGAGGAATCTTTCCACTAATGTTTTAAAAACTGGGTTGGGGCCCTGGCCGGTTGGCTCAGCGGTGGAGCGTCGGCCTGGCGTGCGGGGGGACTCGGGTTCGATTCCCGGCCAGGGCGCATGGGAGAAGCGCCCATTTGCTTCTCCACCCCCGCCCCCTCCTTCCTCTCTGTCTCTCTCTTCCCCTCCCGCAGCCAAGGCTCCATTGGAGCAAAGATGGCCCGGGCGCTGGGGATGGCTCCTTGGCCTCTGCCCCAGGCGCTGGAGTGGCTCTGGTCGCGACAGAGCGACGCCCCGGAGGGGCAGAGCATTGCCCCCCTGGTGGGCGGAGCGTCGCCTCTGGTGGGCGTGCGGGGTGGATCCCGGTGGGGCGCATGCGGGAGTCTGTCTGACTGTCTCTCCCCGTTTCCAGCTTCAGAAAAATACAAAAAAAAAAAAAAAAAGCTGGGTTGGACACAGCAATGTAGTTAAGCCCCTTGCTTTTATTAGGATTGGGTAGAATTCATTTGCAAGTAAGGTTTATACATTAATATTCCAATAGACTAGTGTAATTTTATTAAAAGATAAGAATATCTGTATGTTTCCTTTAGCCCTGTCTTTCACACTGAAATGTTTATTATTATTTCATATGCTGCCTCATTTCAGAGGTAAGTCTCCACTTGTGTATTAAAGTTGGTGCTTTTGAATTTTATGTCACCTTATTTTTGTTAGCATTTTTAAAGCCACCTGCATCTTCTGACTGAGGAAAAGATGGTCAACGTCCTGAAAGGAGTGCTGATAGAATGGTTAGTAGTTTTAATACTTGAGGGGTTTTTTTTAATTCTTTTTCTCCTTTGTTTTAAGATCTGAATGAATCAAGTTTATCAGCTTCCCCAACTTCATTTTTTATTTGGTTACAAAGTATCTTCCTGGTGCTGGATTTCAATGTTTCTGTTGAATTCATATAATTGGCATTATTTCCACCAAGTCATGGTCAGAGGTAGCGTATTTGTTAGATTAGTTGTCTTTAGAGGAACAGAGCTGGTGTTCTAAAACCATTAGGGATTGACTAGAATTTTAGGGTCTATGTAAGACTTCACCATCACAAACTATGGTCTAAAAAAAAACGTGAGAAAAAAAGAGTCAGTTGAAGGTTGCTTAAACTAGACCTGCATTTCAAAGGAAAAGCCACGAATGCTGGCGAAGGTTCAGTTCCTCAAAGCAAGCTAATGTAGGGCTTAGTTTTCACGCAGCCGAACACCTGCCCTGCTGGACCAGTGTTGCTCAGTCCTCACTTGTTTGTCTCCCCAGAAACTTGTCTTATCTGGGAATCCTGCTCTGTAGACACTCCCACTATCTGAAAATACTCTTGTCTATGTTCTATGCCCTAAATAGGAGCCATTACAGGGGGTCCTTGGGTCATGCCACAGTTAACATTCCTACCACAGTAAGGTAGCCCGAATTTTGGGGTAAGTCAAAACACACCATAGCCTAACACAAATGGAATGTTTGCAGTTTTAACAGCCCAAAGTGGCATAAGTAAGGGTACTGGGGTTCCAACTCATTCATGTTCCGCATTACTGTGTATTCTTCCGCTGCAGGTGTAGTCCGTAAGTAGGACTTTTAACAGTGTAAGCTGAAATACTCATGTCTTAATTATTTTTTTTAAGTTTTTATGGGAGTGTCGTAAACTGGAAACAGCGTATGTTGAGACTGTCCTAACCCGAGGACCTCCTGTATATGCATAATGGTACTGTTTACTGTGATAGCAAGGCAGGAGCAAGTCCAAATTCTAGAATACTTCTTGCATTTATAGCAACACTGTCCTTTACAAATATATATAATGTGAGGCACATATGCAGTCTTTTTTTTTTTTTTTTTTTAATTTTTTATTTATTTTATTTTTTTACAGAGACAGAGAGAGAGTCAGAGAGAGGGATAGATAGGGACAGACAGACAAGAACAGAGAGAGATGAGAAGCATCAATCACCAGTTTTTCGTTGCGACACCTTAGTTGTTCATTGATTGCTTTCTCATATGTGCCCCAACCATAGGCCCTCAGCAGACCGAGTAACCCCTTACTGGAGCCAGCGACCTTGGGTCCAAGCTGGTGAGCTTTGCTCAAACCAGATTAGCCCACACTCAAGCTGGCGACCCCGGGGTCTCGAACCTGGGTCCTCTGCGTCCCAGTCCTATGCTCTATCCACTGCGCCACCGCCTGGTCAGGCGCACATATGCAGTCTTAAATTTTCTAGTAGCCACATGAGAAAAGTAAAATGAAGCAGGTGATTTTGGTATATTTCTCCCAATATGTCCAGAATGTTTCAACATGAGCTAAGTCTTCAGAGTCTGTACTAAGACTTCAAAATTGTGTTGTCTTTTTTCATATTCACGCTTCAAAATCGAATATGTGTTTTACAGCACATTTCACAGACTGTTCGCATTTCAAGTGCTCAGTAGTGACATGTGACCAGTGGGCTGTCTATGGGTAGTGCAAGTTTAGAGTTGGGGTGGAGGAGACACCAACAAAAGCAGTTCAGAAGCAGACAGCCAGTGATGTAGGAGGGAAGTTAGGGTATTTCATGTAGGTGAGTGGGCTGTTCAAGTGGTGGTAAGAGATGGAATAAAATGACACTGGCGGCCATTGATTTTGGTGGGGGGAGCTATTTTGATGGAAAGGTGGAATAGAAGCCAGACAGGAGTATACTGTTGAAAAGGGAAAGAAAGGAAGGTGAGGAAGTGGAAACTGGAGAAGTTTTTGTTGTGATAATGAGCAAAGGAATAAGAAATGGGCTGGTAACGGAAGAAGGAGAGGATGAGGGACTCAGGGTTCTGGGTTTCTTTGTTCTTTTAATGTGAAAGACTAGAATATATGTTGAAAAGAATAAAGTGCTAGAGAGGTGAGAGGTGTTCACTTGGGGAAATCTAAACACAGGGTGCTGTTTTCTTTTGGTGAAAACTGCTAGGCTTTCTTTCCCTTATTACTTTCTTCTTCTTTCTTTCTTTTTGTGCTTCCTTTCTCTTATTACTTTGTTATAGCTAATGGAAACATTTCCTGGTTGGTCTCTTAATGTTATTTTTTTATTTTTATTTTTTTTATTTATTCATTTTTGGAGAGGAGAGGGAGAGAGAAGGGGGGAGGAGCTGGAAGCATCAACTCCCATATGTGCCTTGACCAGGCAAGCCCAGGGTTTCGAACCGGCGACCTCAGTATTTCCAGGTCGACGCTTTATCCACTGCGCCACCACAGGTCAGGCCTTAATGTTATTTTTTAACAAAGAGGATGTACACACAGTTATTACCTATCAGTTTTCCCTTTTGTTTCTTCTCCTCCTAAATTTAATCTTAACGATGGGATTTGATAAAGACTCACTTTTCTTTGGTAGAGCTTCTTATTTTTGTTTTTGTTGATGTTTTAAATTTCATTTGCCTGAATTTATTGGAAGGAGGCATATTATGAAGTGAAGATCTAAATTAGTCCCTTTTTTGGTCAAATAGCTAAACAGTTGTCAGACGCCATTTATTCCCTTCCTTAGTGATACATGATGTCTCTTCTTTATCAGTCTCACTTACTACCTTCCCTAGTCCCAGCCCGTGTCCTTTTTTTTTTTTTTTTTGTCATTGCTGCCTATTTTAGAATGACCTTGGACTAATAGTCTGTTTCCAAAGTAATCCTTTTGGAATGATGTTTGGGATTGTATTAAACATCTGCTTCAATTTGAAAAAAATACAGTGGTTGGGCTGCATTTTAAAGAGCACAACTCTGGGAGACTCGTTAAAATTTCAGTTGCAGGCTTTCAGTTCTGTCTTAAGGACAAAGCATGCAGATTTATAAAAGGAACCAAGGTGTTAGTTTTCTTCCCTTGATTGGGTGAGCTCTGTGCCTGATTTGCTGTTGGGTTATCAAGCCTCTGAATTTAGCCTGGGCTCTAATGGCCCTCTTATCATCTTTCTCTTGTAATCCCCAAACTAACAGCATCTGGAGTTAGCAATACAAAATCTCAGACCTCACCCCAAATCTTCTAAATCAGAATTGTACATACAGAGGATCTTGTTAAAATGCATTTAAAGTCTAGAAGCACTTAGCTAAAATTTGATGATCCCAATGGAGTATTGTTTCACACTAGGAATACTTAAATTTTATTTTGTAGATGAATACTGTCCTTGCAAGTAATTTTTCCCTTCAAGGTGAATTCTAAAGTGTGGCCTGCACAATTTTTTAAAAGGCTGTTTTCCCAACAATATAAATCTTCCCGAAAGATTCCAGGCCTAAGAACAGATTCATGAAAGGCATGGCTAGGGCTTGTGGGAACTCTGTCACTGTCAGGTGTGTATGTCTGTAGGAGTAATAACTGGAAAATCCTTGTTTCCCTCATGTCTGTATCTGATGCCAAAGAGAAGATTTTTAGTAATACAGCATCAGTGTAAGTTTGTTCTCTGATAGAACCCATAGATTGTGTGAAGCATGTAGGTTATTTGAGTACTTAGTTGCGTAGGTCTGGAGTTTATAGGCAAACCATTCAAGGATCTACTTCCATTGTCCTGTGATTTTCTCTCCAAATTCCAGTCACATCATCATACAAGGTCACATAAATCTCAGTAGTGCTGTTCTGTTGAGTCCAGGCAGCCAGCAAAATACTTCTCAGACAGGTATGGCCTAGTTCCAGAAGGGGGTCTTAGTCTGACACCTGTCTAGGAGTGGCTTACCTTACTGCCAGATCTAAACTCCCTGTCAGTTCCTTCGAGCTGGTTTTGAGTCTACAGTAAAGCAGCAAGTGAACCGGGTTTTAGTGGTGGGTTTAGGCCCAACTATCAGTGAACTGAAAATTAAGGTGCATGGATATAAGGTTCAATTCTCCCAAGGCTTATCAAATATCAAAATCTAAAGCTAACTTTAAATTTGTATGTGTGTGTTTTGTCTTTTTTTTTTTTTTTTTTTTTACTGATAGAGACAGGAAGAGAGATGAGAAGCATTAACTCGTAGTTGCCTTACTCTTAGTCCTTCATTGATTGCTTTCTCATATGTGCCTCAAATGGGGGGCTCCAGTGAGCTAATGACCCCTTGCTCAAGCCAACAACCATGGGGTCATGTTTATGATCCCATGCTCAAGCCGGCGACCTCAGGGTTTTGAACCTGCATCCTCACAATCCAGACACTATCTGCTGCACCACTGCCTGATCAGGCCCAGAAGAATTTAAATTAGGGGCCTTGCCCATAATAAAAATTGTCACCAGAAATAACCTCAGACCTGTCTGTAGGGCAGGGCAAACATGTAATTATCCAACATCTGCTTTCTTCTGAAGCCTCAGGCACCTTATCTCAGTCCTTTACCAAGGATGTCAGATGTTCCTCATTTTCTTGTTCTGTCTCTGAACATCTTTGAACGTGAGGTCTCCCCCTTATCTTGTATGTGGGGTTCCCCTGAGCAGGAAATTCAATTTGATTTCCGCCTGTTACCCTATTTTATGTTGGCTTGATTATTCAACCAGCCAAAAGAACCAGATGAGAGGTAGAATTTGCCCCCTCCCCCATATATGCAAATGGGAAATTTTGAAAACACTATAATTTAAAGCACAGATGTGAGTCTTCAGACACATGTTGGTTTCAGTTCTTTATCTTTCATTTCACTGAAATGATGTTAATTTATTTCATCTGGAAATGTAGACATTATTTTTTATAACCACTTAACCCTGGCGCTGATACTTTGTATAGCAGCCAATTACTAGAGTAAATTGGTGTCATCTGAATGCCCTGAGCTCAGACAGTAACAAGATAGTATATCCCATTTGGAGAGCAATTTTAATATTGTCCATATTTGTCCTCATTACTGTTACGTTTGGACCTGAAATTGATTTTAAAGGGCCAACAGAAAACAATTGTCCTGTTGTGTGAAATATATCCTGAGAAACCTCTGAGTGATTTTTATAGAAAATATTAAGCGTCTTGTGGGACCTGAGGCAGAAAGGTAAGTCCTCTGCCCTTTTATGGCAGGGAAGGAGGAGCAGCCCAGGTGTAGAGCAGGAAAGCAGAGGACTTCTGTCCGTCCCCCACACCTGCCTACTTTTCCATTACTCTCCCTTTATTCCCACCCCTGTCCCACCTACCCTTAATTTGTACAGGCCAGGAAAAGTTGAGCAGAACAATTAAGTTTTTAAAAAGAGTCTGAACAGGAAAATAGTAGTAGTTGTGGGGAAGCTGAAGCTTGGGGTCCGTGTCCTGTGGGTCTGTCTCGTTTGCATTTTGAAAACACCTGGAAGAACCTGATCACCCCCAGGTTCCTTCGAGCTCTGTAATTGCTGTTTAAGCTTTCTAATTTTGTTTTGTGGCCTGATTTTTGTCAATGTTGATAAATTGTGTGCCTCAGTGAGATTTTCAGTGTACAGTGTGTTACGGCTTTACAATATTTATTTCATTTGTTATTCTGTATAAACTGCCAAAATTAGGGAGTTGCTAAAAATGTTCAGTTTAACATCTGTATCTGTCTAAATCTGTGACCACTACATTATCTGTCTTTGTCAAAGACCCGCAGTCTCTCTGCTGTCCATCACTGGCTGTTTCCTTTCCGCCTCCCAGTCGTCATCTGCCTGCAGACCTCGTTCTCATACTTCTTATCCTTTCCTGTCTTCAGTCACCCGAAAGGCCGCAGACTCCCAGGCCGTCCCTCACTGCTTATCTCGTGGCTGTGTACATGTGCTTGTTAAATTCATGCCTACCCGTCATTTCCACTTTGTCCTCTACCCTGAGGTAGCAGCAGAGTCCCTGTATCCCTGGCCTCCTCAACTTTTCCTCCTCCTTCTCCATCCCCCTTCTCCTTTGGGCTGGAACCAAACCTGGCTTTCTCCTGAGCATACTGCCACTCCCACAACCCTACCAAGTGTTGACTTTTTTCTCTAGTACCTCTGGTACCATTGGGCCAGAATTACTCCTCATATTGCCACTTCTAGCAATTCTCCTAGCATCTCCTCCCTTTTCCATAGAAACCCCAGTTCTGAATGTCATGCCATCAGACTACTAGACCAGCCATTTTGTAGTAACCCACAAACACCCACATCTTTCCTTGAGGGATTTTCCTTGAAGACTAGCTGTCACTCTTCAGTAGCTGTCCTCTCAAATTAAGTGATTGCGATATCATGTGGACAGTCCTTTCAATATCCTGTCCTCTGAGTTCCTTGACCTCCTCTTCCAATGAGTCTGTCTTCCACCCTGTTGTGGCCATTCACTCGCAGTCAGACCCACACCTGTCCCTACCAAACTGCCACCTCCAGGGTCTCCGTTGGAGCACCTACCTCGGACCACCACCTCCTCTTTCCCAGGCACTCCCTCTGGTGCCCCTTTTCCACCCTTGCTCTGCCACCATCCTTCCTCTCTCCCCAGGCTTTTCTCAACCCAGCAGGCAGTATGATCCTTACATTTAAAATTTAAGTCAGTTTGTAAGTTAAGTCATATCACTTAGTAAAAGCCAAAGTCCCTGAAATCATCTTCAAGGCCCTGTGTCATCTGGACCAGTTTTTGTTTTGTTTTGTTTTGTTTTGTTTTATTCTGTGAGAGGAGGAGAGGCAGAGACAGACTCCCACATGCACCCTGAACAAGGATCCACCCAGCATGCCCACTAGGAAGTGATGCTTTGCCCATCTGGGGCATTGCTCCATTGCTCAGCAACCAAGCTCTTCTTAGTGCCTATGTGGCCATCCTCAGTGCCGGGGCCAACTTGCTCCAATCAAGCCATAGCTGTGGGAGAAGAGAGATAGAGAAATGGGAGGGTTAAAGAAACAGATGAGCGCTTTTTCTGTGTGCCCTGACCAGGAATCAAACCCTGGACTTCCACACTCTGGGCCAATGCTCTACCACTGAGCAAACTGGCCAGGGCTGGTCTGGACCAGTCTTAATTTTCTGACCTCTCTCCCACTGCTCTACCCTCTGTGGCCCCTTTCCCGGACCCTGGCCTTGCTGTTCGCTTGCCCTAGGACGCTCTTCCACATCACCACACACATGGCTCACCCCTCCTCGCGTTTGTTCGGATATCCCCTGCGCAGTAAGGCTTTCCTGTACTCCCTTATTTAAACTTGCAAGATCCTGTCACTTTCAACACGCATTTCTTGTCTCCTCTGGTATGTGTGTGTGTGTTCCCCACTAGAATGTAAGCTCTGTGACAAGGAGGGTTCTTAGTTCACTGCAAATCTGCAGGACTGGAATAATGCCTGGCGCATGATAGATACTTAATAAGTATTTATCAAGTGAGTGAATAAAATTTAAAATAGCAATTGTACTACTTCTGAGCAAATTAACAATACCTCACACTGATAATGGCCGTTCTAATACTACAACCATAGAACAGAACTGAATTTTGCCAAACCTAAGTAAATAGATGTAAATATAATCTAAGTGTAAGATAAACATACTGGAAACTAAATTTAAAACCGGTGTCAATTCTGACTTGGGTTTATTTATTTATTCACATCATTTTATAGTATAGTTTATTGTTAGCAAAATCATTTTAGTGGTAAGTTGAAGGTAATTAAAATCACTAGGAGGTCTTCACTTTATTAATAGTTAATATACCATGAACCATACTCATTTAGTGATTAAAATAAGGCTTTTACAGTGTTGGCTTCACTTACACCTACGTTTATATGTGAAAGAAGTAAAACATTTGTATTGTTTATTAAATTACACTGACCTCTTTTGAATTAAATTAATATCTTTGTAATTCATGTTGACATTTCGTCAAGAAACCAAACAAATGTAAGATTATTTTTTCTTTAAGAATTAAAAAAATCCAGCCCTGGCCAGTTTGCTCAGTGGTAGAGCATTGGCCCTGCATGTGGAAGTCCTGGGTTTGATTTTGGCCAGGACACACAAGAGAAGTGACCATCTGCTTCTCCACCCCTCCCCCTCTCCTTCCTCTTTGTCTCTCCCCCTCCCGCAGCCAAGGCTCCATTGGAGCAAAATTGGCCCCAGGCACTGAGCATTGCTCCATAGCCTCTGCCTCAGGCACTGGAATGGCTCCTGTTGCAAGGGAGCAACACGCAGATGGGCAGAGCATTGCCCCCTGGTGGGCATGCGAGGTGGATCCCGGTTGGCCACATGCGGGTGTCTGTCTCTGCCACCCCGATTCTCACTTCAGAAAAATACAAAAAAAATAAAGAATTTAAAAAATCCGTATGCATCTTGATATTTTTATGTTTTTGCCAAATACATTATTGTATATTAGATCTGAAGAATGTCTTTTGTTGTGATTCAAGGCTTTTATGAGAGACCTATTTCTGTAAATCCAAGAAATTATATCCTTTTGACTATCCTATTCATTCCAAACTAAATCACAATAAGTAGAATTGAATTTGGATCTTGTCTTTGAGCTCAGTATTCTCAGATATTTTGTTAGGATTTTTTTTTTTTTAAGATTCTGAATGACGGCCGTGGCCAGTTGGCTCAGTGGTAGAGCGTCGGCCTGGCGTGCAGGAGTCCCAGGTTTGATTCCCGGCCAGCGCACACAGGAGAAGCGCCCATCTGCTTCTCCACCCCTCCCCCTCTCCTTCCTCTCTGTCTCTCTCTTCCCCTCCTGCAGCCAAGGCTCCATTGGAACAAAGTTGGCCCGGGCACTGAGGGTGGCTCTGTGGCCTCTGCCTCAGGCGCTAGAATGGCTCTGGTTGCAGCGGAGCGACGCCCCAGAGGGGCAGAGCATCGCCCCTGGTGGGCGTGCTGGGTGGATCCCGGTCGGGAGCGTGCGGGAGTCTGTGACTGCCTCCCTGTTTCCAGCTTCGGAAAAATACACACACACACAAAAAGATTCTGAATGACAGTTCAGATTTACAGGTTCAGAATTTTAGGGAAGGGAAAGAACTTGAGTACCTGCTGCAGAGCAAATACTGTCCTTGGCATTTTTCTCCTTTAATTTCCATAACAATTCTGTTACATAGACTTACTTTGAGGCTTTGGAAGATTCAGTACATGTTAAGTCACACAGTAAGAGATAAAGCCAGAGTTGCATCCAAATCTGACTAGCAGTACAGCCTGCTTTGTCAAAGTGTCAATTTAACTGGTTTTGTAAGTTAATTTGTCACTGGCGTGGTAGTGAAAAGCTGTTGGCTCTTTAAATGTCATGATTGTGGACAAGTAGGGACATCCATTTTTAAAATCGGTTAAGGAGGCTGTGATTCTAGGTCTGTTAACCACAAAGCTTTGGACATTACTTTTTTCACTTGCCAATGACAAATTATTCTTTTAAAATGGTATTAATTGATGCCTGGTCGGTGGTGGCATAGTGGTTGAGCATCAGCCCGGGATGCTCAGGGCCCTGGTTCAAAACCCAGAGATTGTCGGCCAGAATGTGTGCTCATTGGCTTGAGCGCGGGATCATCAGCGTGATCCCAAGGTCACTGGCTCTGCTTGAGCCCCTAGTCAAGGCATGTATGAGAAGCAGTTAATAAACAACTAAAGGGAAGCGACTACAAGTTGATGCTTCTCATCTCTCCTTCCCCTCCCTACCTCCCTCCCTCTGTGACTCTCTCAGAAAGAAATTATCATTGCCCTCTTTCTCTTAAACTTGCACTAACAATTCTAAAATGAAGCCACATTTATAACTCATTAGCACTTAAGGCAGAGTGGGAGTTTAGGACTTTTTAAATTAACCTAAATATTCTACGTGCTCAATTCTAATCACTTGGGTTTTGGTATAATTTGACAATAAGGTTTCTCATCATCATGTGTTTATCTCTGCAGTGACCCTGCCATGAAGCAGTTTCTGCTGTACTTGGATGAGTCAAATGCCCTAGGGAAGAAGTTCATCATTCAAGACATTGATGACACACACGTCTTCGTAATAGCAGAGTTGGTTAATGTCCTCCAGGAGCGAGTAGGTGAATTAATGGACCAAAATGCTTTTTCTCTTACCCAGAAGTGAAAATATTCGATATTGACCAGTTAGGAATTAAATGTAACAGATACGAGAGACTGTTACCATTTAGTATCTTAGGTGACAGGTTAGACATACTGTGGAGAAGCATGCTGAGGGGAAGACTGGAGTATCATTTGTTCAGAAAAAAAGCCCTGAACCAATTTTTATCTTCTGTTTTTTCAATGCAAGTATATTAGAATTAAAAAAAAAAAAAAAAAGCTTTAACAGTTGGCTATAATTTGACTTTCATTGTCCTTTATTAAAATATAAATGTATATGGTTTTCCTACCTTTTTCATTCCAATTTAATGCATTAAGAATATAATGGAATGTGACTTTTAATTATCAGTCTAGCCTATATGCCTATTTTGCTTTGCTTGTTCCTATTAATAGTTGTGAGTTTTTGTAGTGTGGGTATGGTTAGTTTTGTTCTAGGTTGAAACTTCAGAGAAGTTTTTAATCAAAGTATATATAACATACATACAGAAAGTGCACAAGTCATAAATGTACAAATCTCAGAATTTCCATGAACTGAACACACTTCTATCGCCAGTGCCCAGATCAAGAAAAAGCAATTATCACCGTCCCAGAAGCCCTTTCCTAGAAACGCCTAAGGGTAGACACTGTGCTGACCTTGAACAGCATAAACTAATTTTGCTTGTTTATGAGCTTTCTATCAGTGGGTCATGTTGCGTGAATTCCTTCTGGGCTCTATTACTCAGCACTCTACTTGTGAGAGTCATGTGTGCTATTGCACAACGTTATACAGTTGACCTTGAACAACACTGGTTTGAACTGTGAGAGTCCACTTATATGTGGATTTTTCCAATGAATACCCAATGTATTTTCCATATGATTTTCTTAATAACATTATTCTCTCACTTTATTGCAAGAATACAGTATATAATACATATAACTTACCAAATATGTGTTAATCAACTATTTATATTATTGGTGAGGCTCCCAGCCAAGAGTAAGCTATGAGTAGTTAAGTTTGGGGGAGTTAGAAGTTATACATGGATGTTCGACTGCACGGGAATTGGTACCCCTGACCACCCTCCTCACTCCTGTTCTTAAAGAGCCAGCTAGTGTTTTCATTCTCATTGTTGCACGCAGGTATACCATTGTTTGCTTTAACCACACTACAGGCATTTAAAAATCCATAGTTTTATTAAACTTCAACTTGAACTTGATAAACGTGTATCAAAAAATTTTACCACTATCAAGTGGTCATACTAATTTTTCTCCAGTAGCAGAATATGTACAACTTTATTATATTTGTTTAAGAAAAAATAGAAGTACTGAATCTAATTGCAGATACACTGGCATTAGTTACATTGATATTCTCTTGCTATTATAATAGCTTCTTTAGCTCAATTCAGTCCTCCACTTATTCATTCCAAAAATAATTATTAAGTACTTACCATGTCCTAGATGGAAAGGATAGATACAGTTTTTTAAGAAGATAGATGAGGTGGACCTGGCCACTTAGCTCAGTCCGTTAGTGTCATCTGGAAACACCAAGGTTGTGGGTTCAGTCCCCAGTCAAGGCATATCAGGAAGCGATTAATGACTGTATAACTAAGTGGAACAACAAATGAATGCTTCCTCTTGCTCTGTTTCTGAAATCAATCAGAATGCTTTTAACTTCAAACAGCAACAAAGAGTTACTTAAACAATAAAGAAGTGTAATTGTCTAATATAATATAACAAGAAGTCTGGAGACAGTTCCAGATGGTTCAGACTGCTTCTCCTCTGTCATCCTCATAATGTTGGCTTTTGTTCCTGGCTTACTACATCATTGTCACAATACAGTGGCTACCGCTCCAAGATACTCTGTTCATAGCAGCAACCCAAACAAGGAGAGGAAGGCTCCACTGGGCAGCAGAGAAAACACAGAAAAACTTTCTGTGGTGTAACTTGAAATCAGGGAGAAAAATCCTTCCCAGAATCTTCCCACCTGTCTGTCCCTGGACGACTCATTGACAAAGAGGAAAAGAATAATAATTGACTTAGGTCAGTGATTCTCAACCTTTAAAATTCCCTGGGGGTCTTTCCAAATCACTTCTGTGGATACTTTTCCGTCCAGTGGGCGCTTAGTCCCCTACCATGAGTATGTGCTGCACTTAGTGGCGTGCTTTCCAAAGAGGACATTTGGACCGGGTGAAAGTAATCGTCCAGCGGAGAAACCTGGAGAAGACTTCCTTAGCCCAGTGATCCGAATTAACGTCCAAGATAGCCATGTCAAGAATATGTACCGCTGATTTGATGTGATGAGAAGAGTGCTTCACCCTGGGGTTCTAAAAGCAACCCCAGTCTTACGTGAAAAAAAACATCAGACCAGTACAAATTTAAGGGAATCCTACAAATACCTGGCCAGCAGTCCTCAAAGCCATGAAGGACACGAAAATAAGGCGAGACTGAAATACAAGATCGGAAGAGACTTAAGGACACGTGACGACTGAATGTGAAGTGGTACCCAATGGGATCTGGGAGGGGGAAGGGACACCGAGGAAAATCTAGGAAAATCTACAGTCTGCAACTTAGTGAATGTTAATGTTCTGTCTGCTTTTGTATGTCCTTGAAGATTTCCCTTGAAAGTTTCTAAGTTAATATTTTTTTCTAGTACATAATATGCCTGCATTTGTTTCAATAACAAAACACAGCATAGTGGTTACTAGCATGAATTTTGGTGTCAAGAATTCTGTATTTGAATTTCAGTTTTAACCATTGACTAGCTGATGATTTGGGGCTACAATTACTAATCTTGGTTTCATTATCTGTAAAATGCAGATAATAATCACGATAATACCTCATGGGGTGGTTTTAAGAATTAAGCAAAATAAAGCGTGTAACACTCATTGTTACAGTACCTGGCACATAATCACTTCTAAGTGTGTTTTGTTTGGTAATTCTTTATCCCACCATCCCAAAATAATATAGTATGTCATTAGAACACTTCTCACAGAACACTTACTCATAAAAGTGGATTTATGGTTGTTATAATTAATTTTTAAAATACAAGAATAAACTTGCATGCTCACAACTGTAAACCTGCTCGTACCCTGTAGAATAAAATCAGCCTAGCACATTCTTTGAATAAGCTTTTTTTCTCTTGGGGTGGGGGCTGTTTTGTTTTGGATTTTTTTATTTTAGAGGAGAGAAAGAAAAAAACTGACTCATTCTTTCACCCATTTATGCATCCTGTATGTGCCCTGTATGCGTAACCTTGGTGCACTGGTGATGCTCCAACCAACAGAGCTACCCATCTAGGGCCCCCTTGAATGAGCTTGCTTTATTTTAAGATTTTATGCCTGGGCCTGACCTGTGGTGGCGCAGTGGATAAAACGTCGACCTGGAAACGCTGAGGTCGCCGGTTCGAAACCCTGGGCTTGCCTGGTCAAGGCACATATGGGAATTGATGCTTCCAGCTCCTCCCCCTTTCTCTCTCTCTCTGTCTCTCTCTCTCCCTCTCTCTGTCCTCTCTAAAAATGAATAAATAAATAAATAAATTTTTTAAAAAATTAAAAAAAATTAAAAAAAAAAGAAAAAGATTTTATGCCTGGCCTGTGGTGATACAGTGGGGTAGAGTACTGACCTGGAACGCTGAGGTTGCTGGTTAGAAACCCTGGGTTTGCCCCGTCAAAACACATGTGACAAGTAGTCAGTGAACAACTGAAGTGAAGCAACCATGAATTGATTCTTCTCGCTCCTCCCCCTTCTGTAAAATCAATAAATTAAAGAAAATATTTTATTTATTGATTTTAGAACCATCAACTTGCAGTAGTTGCTTTTCATATTTGCCTTGACTGAGCAAGCCTAGGGTTTTAAACCAGTAACCTCAGCATTCCAGGTCAACTCTCTATGCACTGTGCCACCACAGGCCAGGCCCCTTGAATAAACTTTAAAATTAGTTCTAACCCTGGCCAGGTAGCTCAGTCATCCGGATATGCCAAGGTTGCAGGTTCAACTCCCAGTCATGGCACATACAAGAAGCAAGGAATGAATGCTTAAATAAGTGGAACAAATCAATATTTCTCTCAAATCAATTAAAATTAGTTGATTGGGTTTTTTTTTGGGGGGGGGGTTGTATTTTTCTGAAGCTGGAAATGGGGAGGCAGTCAATCAGACTCCTGCATGCGCCTGACCGGGATCCACCCGGCACACCCACCAGGGGGCGATGCTCTGCCCATCGGGGTGTCGCGACTAGAGCCACTCTAGCGCCTGGGGCAGAGGCCAAAGAGCCATCCCCAGCGCCCGGGCCATCTTTTGCTCCAATGGAGCCTTGGCTGCGGGAGGGGAAAGAGAGAGAGAGAGGGGAAGGAGAGGGGGGGGTGGAGAAGCATATGGGCGCTTCTCCTGTGTGCCCTGGCCTGGAATCGAACCCGGGACTTCTGCACGCCAGGCCGACGCTCTACCACTGAGCCAACCGGCCAGGGCCAGTTGATTGGTTTTTTAAATTTTTTTGAGAAAGAAAAAGCATCAACTCGTAGTTGCATCACTTTAGTTGTTTATTGATTTCTTCTTATAAATGCCTTGATGGGGGGGGCACTCAAGCCAGCGTCCCCACTCTCAAGCCGGTGACCCTGCACTTAAGGTGGCAAGCTTGTGCTCAAGCCAGTAACCTCGGGGGTTTCTTTTTGTTTTGTTTTAATTTTTCTGAAGCTGGAAATGGGAAGGCAGTCAGACAGACTCCCGCATGTGCCCGACCGACCGGGATCCACCCGGCACGCCCACCAGGGGGCAATGCTCTGCCCCTCTGGGTCGTTGCTCTGCTGCAACCAGAGCCACTCCAGTGCCGGAGGCAGAGGCCACAGAGCCATCCTCAGCGCCGGGCCAACCCTGCTCCAATGGAGCCCCGGCTGCAGGAGGGGAAGAGAGAGGAAGGAGAGGGGGAGGGGTGGAGAAGCAGATGGGCACCTCTCCTGTGTGCCCTGGCTGGGAATTAAACCCGGGACTCCTGCACGCCAGGCCGACGCTCTACCGCCGAGCCAACCACCCAGGGCCTAACCTCAGGGTTTTGAACCTGGGACTTTAGTGTCCCAAGTCAATGCTCTATCCACTGTGCCACCACCGGTCAGGCTAACAGCTGATCTTGAGATCCACACATTGCCAGGTGGCAGTTCCTTGTAGAAAGACTTTCAAGTAACACAAGAAACCAGTTGAGGTTATTTTTAAATAATTATGCCAGGGACAGGCAGTGCTTGGGCTTTTCCTCTCTTGCAAGTGTCCAGGTGAGCATCCCTTCTTAGGAGTCCTCAGCACCCCCAGATTCTATGACCTCAGTCTGATGAACAGAATCCCCCACACACACACACTCTGCTGCAGTCTTTCTTGCAAAGCTAGGGTCCTCAGATTCACCACAGTGGAGGCCGGCTTCTTGCCTGGAAAGGGCAAACTTTGGTTGCTGCTACATTAGTACTCTTGGATGCCCCGACATGAGTCCACAACCCACTCTGAGAAGCCCTGGCCTCCACTAGAGGAAGTACCCTTTTCCTTCAGTAACCAGACTTCCTTTGGGAGCCCCCAGTTCCTTTTCCATCTTGCCATAAGAGTCTGAAAGGCCCGAGAGCCCGGCTACACCAAGGATAGTGTGCAGACAGGCGGCCCCGGCCTCACCTGGGAGCCCGCTGCAAGCTTACCGAGTCAGGATGGCATTTTAATGGATTTCCCGGGTGATTCCTATGCACATTCACGTTGGAGGAGAACTTCCATGAAGGAGCCACTCTGGACAAGGGACAGATTGAAAAGTTGATTTGTAGAGCTACAGGGATAGATGAATGGATCAGATAAGGGTGTTCCCAGCATTCTTCACATAGCCCTTATTCAACCAAGTGCCTTTCAAGCATGCAACCTGAAACTCTCCCTCCTGTTCCCACCCAATTCCAGGGACAAACCTGGAATGAAAGACAAGTAATATGGTATGGTGTTACTGAGAAGAAGCTTTGTAATGTCGCCCGGTCCAGAGAAGGCCAAATACACCTTTCCCAGAATAAAGCCAGGCTCTTTACTCACCGGAAATGGTCAAAGTTGTTAGTAAAAGGAATAGAAATTCCGAGATGTCCCTATTGACAGATGGAAAGCATAGAGCTGCCTTATCCATTGCCTTTCTGTGTCTTAGAAAGAGGTGGCAGGACCTGACTGACCAGTGATGTGGAGTGGGTGGAGCATCGACCTGGGACCCAGGTTCATGACCCCGAGGTCGCCGGCTTGAGCATGATCTCATCTGGCTTGCACGCAGGCTCACCGGCTTGAGCGTACAGTCGCTGGCTCGAGCAAGGGCTCACTGGCTTTGCTTGAGCCCCCCCCCCCCCAGTCAAGGCACATATCAGAAGCAATCAATGAACAATTAAAGTGACACAACTATAAGTTGATGCTCATCTCTCTCCTTCCCTCTCAAGAAAAGAAAAATGAAAGGAAAAGATGGTGGGTAGAGCATTGTCCCCATATGCTGAGGTTGTATGTCTGATCCCGGAAACAGCACGTACAAGAAAACCAGTGATGGCATGGATAAATGGAACAAGTCCAGCCATGTCTGTCTGTCTGTCCTTTGTCTCTAAAAAAAGAAAGAAAAAGGCACCCCTTCTTCCACAGGAGATCTGTCCCCAGTGACCCCGTCAGCAGGGCCCTGGAAGCAATGACCTGGAACCCGCAACACAGAAGGATCCCGACAGGGCGTGAGCGGGCAGCCGACAGCCGCCTCCTGCCCACCTGACCACTCAGGTTCCCTCAGGCCATGCCCAGCAGGTAAATGGTATCATTTGCTAATTTTATACAGCGTGGTGACAGAATTTATCCTGTTATTCCACCTAGAATCATTAGATGTACACTTCTTTTAAATGTTAACGTTCTCTTTTTATTTTATTTTATTTTGTATTTTTCCAAAGTTAGAAGCAGGGAGGCAGTCAGACTCCCACTTGTGCACAACTGGGATCCACCCAGCATGCCCACCAGGGGGTGATGCTCTGCCCATCTGGGGCCGTTGCTCATTTGCCGCTGGAGCCATTCTAGTGCCTGAGGCGGAGGCCATGGAGCCATCCTCAGCGCCCTGGCCAACTTTGCTCCAACGGAGCTTTGGCTGCAGGAGGGGAAGAGAGAGACAGAGAGGAAGGAGAGGGGGAAGGGTGGAGAAGCAGATGGGCGCTTCTCCTGTGTGCCCTGGCTGGAAATCGAACCCAGGACTTCCACACGCCGGGCCTACACTCTACCACTGAGCCAACTAGCCAGGGCCTAACTTTCTCCTTTTAAAAGCAATATATAGTATTATAATAGAAAAATAAAATAAATAAAAATATTTGCCACAACCTCTCCACTGTAACCCAATGAAAATTAGCATTTTGTTTTATTTCCTGCAACTCTCCAGTGCATTTTGCAGTTCTGGGTGTCCATGGCCACGCGTTTAGAGAAGGTAGACATCCTAGACCCTACTGTCTGAACTGGACTGCACCTGGACGTGGGCTCATCGCCACTCTTCGTGCTCTGGACTGCTCACCGTCCCTGCTCCTTTAACGTCTTGATGGGTGAGCCCACAGCTTAGGCTCCGGCCTGCCCCCACCCCCCTTCTGGTTGCCTCTGGCGTTCTGCCCCAAACCCATCTTCAGGCTGCTGACCTGGAAGGAGTTCCCAGTCGGCTCAGAACAGACCCAGCCCACCAGGAACTCCTCCTTTCACCAAACAGCGCAGTCCAGAACTGGTCCCTCCTTGCCCCGAACCCAGAAAGGAGAATTTGGGTTCTTTTTCCTTGTGTCACCTTACTTGATTACTGTCTGCCTGACTCGTGGTTTAAGTCATTTCAATGTCAGGGTTGTACTAACTTGAAAATTTATATATCAAACTGTTCAGAGCAAAGAAAATTTCAGGATTTAAAAAAAAAAATGTTGAACTTCAATTTCCATTTAATAAAACTTGCACAGGCCCTGGCTGGTTGGCTCAGTGGTAGAGCATCGGCCTGGCGTGCAGAAGTCCCAGGTTCGATTCCTGGCCAGGGCACACAGGAGAAGCGCCCATCTGCTTCTCCACCCCTCCCCCTCCTTCCTCTCTGTCTCTCTCTTCCCCTCCCGCAGCCGAGGCTCCATTGGAGCAAAGATGGCCTGGGCGCTGGGGATGGCTCCTTGGCCTCTGCCCCAGGCGCTAGAGTGGCTCTGGTCTCAACAGAGTGAGGCCCCGGAGGGGCAGAGCATCGCCCCCTGATGGGCAGAGCATCACCCCTGGTGGGCGTGCCGGGTGGATCCCGGGTCGAGGGCATGCAGGAGTCTGTCTGACTGTCTCTCCCCGTTTCCAGCTTCAGAAAAATACAAAAAAAAAAAAATTGCACAACATTGCTCTCATTCTAACCATGAGAATAAGTGAGATAAGGTACAAGGTCATTTGCTTTATAAACTCTTAAGAAGGCTGAGGTCACCAAAGTCTCTACATGAACTAAGCCCAGAAAGAAATGAGAAGACGTCTACAACCACTTCCGTTCCTGGCGCAGTGGCAAGAGGGGAAGGAGTGGGCCCAGCTGCTAAGGAACCTGAGGCCGTGTGAGAGTGTGAGAGAGTGTGTGTGTGTGAGAGAGAGTGTGTGTGTGTGAGTATGTGTGAGAGAGTGTGTGTGAGTGTGAGTGTGTGTGTATGAGTGTGTATGTGTGAGAGTGTGAGTGTGAGAGTGTGTGTGAGAGTGTGTGTGTGAGAGACTGAGAGTGTGTGTGTGTGAGAGAGTGTGTGTGAGAGAGTGTGTGTGAGAGTGTGTGTGTGTGAGTGTGTGTGTATGAGAGTGTATGTGTGAGAGTGTGAGAGAGTGTGTGTGTGAGTGTGTGTGTGTGTGAGAGACTGTGTGTGTGAGAGAGTATGAGTGTGTGTGAGAGAGAGTGTGAGAGTGTGTGTGAGAGTGTATGTGTGTGTGTGTGTGTGAGAGAGAGAGGGGGGGGGCTCGCTAGCAGGAGGGACTGAGCAGAGATTCCCGCAGGGGGGCTCCCCCACCGACCAAATCTCTACCTCCCCTCCTCTCACTGAATACATCAGTAAAAATAAATAAACAAAAGCCATACTTACGTACAAGATAATCAAAGTGCTGAAACCAAAGAGATAGAAAAAGTCTTTAAAAGCAGCCAGAGGAAAAAATATACTCATCACATACATCATGGAAAACAGTGAAGGCCAGAAAACACATCTTGAAATTGTTGAAAGTGAGAGAACGGTCAAAGGAGAATTCTAAAAATACCCGTCAGGACTGAAGTCAAAATGAAAACACTTTCAGACAGACAGAAGCTTGGAGACCTGTCATCAGCAGACCTGTGTTACAGGAAATCCTTGTAGGGGCTCTTCGGGCCGAGGGGAAAGGATACCAGAGAAAGACCGGATCTGCTGGGTACCACGGGCAGCACCAGAGAGACAGAGGAGATGGGAAAATACTTGCTTCTTTTTCCTTCCTTCCCTTTCTCTCTTTCATTCAGACCTGGCACAGAAACTCAGGCATGGGAGGAGTTGAGGCTCAGAGGAAGAGGGATGCCCCAGGGTTCCAGAAGGTGGCAAGGCGGAGGGACAGTGGTGGGATGGAGAAGGGGAGGGAAGGGGGTGGTGCAGAGGCTGGTGGTGGAGGCGTCAGAGCAGTGCAGGGAGGGTGCAGAGGTGACGGCGGCGCTGGGGAGAGAGGTTAGGAAATGGGCTACATTGAGCCAGTAAGTAAATATACTGAGGAGCATAGTAGCGCTTCTCATTGAAAGATTTACAAACACGGAAAGGGGAAGGCTAGACAGAACACGGGATTGTTGGTTTGGAATTGGAAATATGGTATAAACTCACGATAAACATGTCACCTACAATATATCCAGATAGTTCTAAAAATAGTTATAAATGTGTGCGTGTGCAAAAATGTCCTCTGTGTACTGAAAGGGCCTGGAAGGAGTGACACCCTCCTAGTACAAGCCCCAGACCTTGGTTTCTAAATGCTAGAGATCAGGAGTCCTTGGAGGAATGGCTGATTCTGGAGCTGGAGCAGAGCAAGTATAAGATGACTAAGGACAGAGAGGATTTGGGAACCATTTACAGAACACTTCACCCGAAGAAGCAGAATCCTCATTCTTTACAAGTGCATGACACAGTCATTGCACAGAGCATATGCTGACTCATAGAACAAGTCTCAGTGAATTTCAGAGAATAGAAAAAAACAAATTAGAAAATTCAGGGATGAAAGGGGTTATCATTATAGATCCTACAGATTAAAAGCATAATAAAATTTACAAAGGACTTTATGCCAGTCAGATTGAAAATGTAGATGAAATAAATTCCTTAAAAAAATAAAATTTGTCAAGACTAACATAAAATAGAAAAGCTGAACAGCCTTATACTGTTAAAGAAATTAAATATTTAATAAAAAAATCTTCCTGCCTGACCTGTGGTGGTGCAGGGGATAAAGCGTCGACCTGAAATGCTGAGGTCGCCGGTTCAAAACCCTGGGTTTGCCCAGTCAAGGCACATATGGGAGTTGATGCTTCCTGCTCCTCCCCCCGCCCTTTTCTCTCACCCTCTCTCTCTCACCCCTGCCTCTCTAAAATGAATTTTTTTAAAAATCTTCCCAGAAATAAAACTCCAGGCCCAGTTGAAATGCTATCAAACATTTAAGGAAGAAATTATACCGTCTCACACAAACTCTGAGAAAATAGTAGAGGACATTTCCCAACTCATTTTATGAGGTCAACATAACCCTGATACCACACCTGGACAAATATTACAAGAAAAATTATCAACTAAAATCTCATGAGACTAGACACAGCAATCCTTACAAAATATTACCCAATGGAATCTAGTAATATGCAGCAAGGAAATGTGTGTGTAATCAGCAATATATAACAAGGACAATATGTCATGACCATTTGAACAAGGTTATTTCAACACTCAAAAATTAATTGTTATGACTCACTACACCAATAGAATACATGAGAAAAACCATATGATCATCAAATATAAGCAGAAAAAGTATCTGAAAAACTTAACACATGTTCATGATAAAAAAAACTCCACAAACTAGAAAAATACGGTAACTTCTTCAATTTGATAAGTACATCTATTAAAATAACTACAGTTAATGTGTGTGTGTGGGGGGGAATGAATGCTTTCCCCTAAAACTGGGAACAAAGCAAGAATATCCATCCACCTTGACCATTCCTAATCATTATACTGCCGTCCTCCCCAGTACAATAAGTCAAGGAAAATAACAGGCATGCAGACTGTAAAAGAAGAAGTAAAACTGATATGGTCACAGACCGCATAACTGTGTATGTTGAAACCTTATAAAATCTGAAAAAAACAATTTTTTTTAATGTTTATTTATTGATTTTAATGAGAGAGGAAGAGAGAGAAAGACAGGAACATTGGTCTGTTCCTGGATATGCCCTGACCAGGAATCGAACCAGCAACCTTTGAGCTTCCAGATGATGCTCCAACCATTAGGGCTATCCGGACAGGGCAAAAGACAATAATTGAACTTAACAAAATCATAGAATACTAGATCAATAAACAGCAATCGTTTTTTATACTAGCTGAAAAACTGAAAAATGACATTTTTAGAAATACCATGTGCTATAACATTAAAATATCGAATACATAGGAAATAAATCTATTATGTATCTCAGTTTTCTCACCTGTAAAATAAAGATTGTATCAGTTCTTCCCTCATATAGTTGTTGCTAGGGTTAAATGAATATTTTTAAACACTTAGGTCATAAGCCCTGTGCAAATGTTAACCCAAATCTCAGTGTACATATCAGTTATAAGGCAAATGGAAGATGTAATTTGGATTTTTAAAAATTCACACTTAATGTGGAAGTTTTCCCTCTGCCACAGAAAAGGAATTTGTGACCTATTGAATATGTGACACTGTTAACTTCTGTTAAAAATTTGAGCCTTGAGCCAGTCTGATAGCATGGTACTAAGTTATTCCAGTAGGGGGCGCTCTAACCAAGAGTTTGGAAATTACAGACATCATTGTCTCTGCTTTGGAGATCCAGACCTTCCATGACCTAGAATTTGTCCTTCCTTTGCTCTCTGTGTCAGGGTAGACAAATAAAATGCTGCTACAAACTATGTATTTTTTTTTCTGAAAAGCAATATATTGGAATAACTGAACTTAATTTAGATTTTAGACTTGTCAGAGAAATAATGCATTTTCCTTCTACTGGCAAAAAAAGGGGGGAGGGGTAATTTTCTACTTTATAAACATGCACAGTTGAGGATTACAAACAGTATCTTTATGTATATTTTTCTTCTTTTGAAACCACTGTATAGAAAGCTTTACAAAGGCTTCTTGGCCTCAGACCTCAAATTTCCCCTTATGCATCTATACTAACTTTTACTGTTAAACAAAAAGAAAAAGACTGCGGAGCCGTCTCCATCAGCAAGAGCCATTTGTGTTGTTCTGTCTTCATGTTTATTAAATTCAGAGTACCGGTACTTTTCCTATTTTATTTTGATTTGTTCTTAACCTATGTGGTCTTCAGAAGTGCTGCTTTTGTTTTTATTGAGGTATGTTTTATAATGAAAAATTGCATATTTAATGTATACAATTTGATGATTTGATATGCATATACATTGTGAAATCATTATAGTTGAGCTAATTAACATGTCTGTCTCTTCAGCTAGTTACCACTTGAACAAGAGCCATTGTAAATAAGTTTAATCACCAAGGGAAAAAAGAATATTTTAGACTAAATTTAATATGTTCTCAACCAACATCAATATCATGATATGTAACTTTGTTCCTAAAGCTGATTGTGTGGTGCTAGCATTATGAGTTTTTACATTTTTGTCCTTTATCTCATAGTTGACCTTGAAGAGCTTGATTTAAAATCAAGTCAATGAAAGAGAACATGTCTCACTAATTTCAGGTTGCTAGGCAACTAGTCTACTCCACAGCATCTCTTCCATTGTTCAGGAGATACAGGAAGGCTAACAGAAAGTATGAACCATTTAAGACAAATATATATATATATAATAGAATCATTTCTAGAGAAACTATCCAATCTGTGGACTTTGTGTTGTCTTATTTCTCCAAGCCAACTTCCTATTCCATCTTTTAGTATTATGAAGACATATAAAATTAACATTTAGAAATCTTTAGAGCCCTGGCTGTTTGATTCAGCAGTAGAGCATTAGCCTGGTGTGTGGATGTCCTGAGTTCAATTTCCGGCCAGGGCACACAGGAGAAGCACCCATCTGCTTCTCCACACCTCCCCCTCTTGCTTCTCTCTCCCTTTCTGTCTTTTCTCCTCCCCTCCTGCAGCCATGGCTCCATTGAAGTGAGTTGGCCCTGGGCACTGAAGGTGGCTTCATGGCCTCTGCCTCAGGTGCTAGAATAGCTCCAGTTACAACGGAGCAAGGGCCCCAGATGGGCAGAGCATTGCCCCCTGGTGGGCTTGCTGGGTGGATTACAGTCCTGGTTGGGGTGCATACGGGAGTCTGTCTCTACTTCCCCTCTTCTCACTAAAAAAAAAAGTCATTAGAAAATTCAGTGGATGTCAGTGTGTGTTTACCTTCTCATCCTCTGAAATTTTTCATATAAGACCTAAGTCTTTCTTAAAACTGATATCAAAACCAAGTATTTTTCATAATGGCATACCAGTTGATATTTATTATCACTGTATGTGTTTAGGTTTGCAAGCCCAGCACTCCAGAAGCTAATAACTTCCTGCAGTGTGCCTTGCTTGTAATTACATGTACTTCATTTATAATGATTACTTTGGTGTTTGATATGAAAACCATTTAGAGGGAGAGATTTATCATCTCACATATTTTTACTTTTTAATATTACAACTTAAAAACCTAAAAATAGTACTCATTATTAAAACAGCTAACTGTAGAATCCTTAACTTTATTAATCACTTTATTTAAAAGATCGGAAAATATTAAGACAAAACTAGTCCAGTCTCCTGTCCAAGCTGAGCCTTCTCTATCACATCTAACATGCCTGCCAAGTAACTGCCCAATCTATTTATTCTTGAATACCTCCAGTTATCCTTTTACTCATAAATATCCAGAAATAAATACAAGTTAACATATGAGCCATTTCCACAAATGTAATTTAGTGTTACTTGATTCCAAACCATTAGCAACTTTCAAATGAATGCTTAATTTATTCATTCATCATCCATCTATTCATTCATTTATTCATTCATTCATTCATTCCATTAGTCATCACATTTAATCACTACTTGCCACAATTCTAGGCACTAGAGATGGGCATATAATAGTAGACATCAGACTTAAGCTTTTTCCTCAGAGTTTCTCCTGATGCCTTCTTACAGCTTCAGCACTTCAGGGTAGCTTAGTGCCTGTGTTAACATTCGCTGCAGGTCTTCAGATGCTTAACAGGACAAACTTTATTCTGTCCTCTGTTAGCAGCCACACCGAGGTATTTCTTGTTGGTGGTCTTCTCTCATGAATGATTCAGAAATCCAGGCCCTTCTCATCTGGTAGCTTTGTATCCTGGGGCCTCACCTTCTTTGCATCTAACTGGCAGCCAGGGGAAGAGACAGGGTGGTGATTGCACCTGTTTCTTACCTGCCTTGGTCAGAAGTGACAAACATTGCTGCTTCTCACACCGGATCAGTAAGCATCAGTCATGGCATGTGGGGTGGGGTGGGGTGGGATGTATCTGTGTGCAGGGCACTAGTCTCTGTCTGGGTAGAGACGTCCTATTTACAACTCTTACCATATGAGAAGGCTTTTGGCAGACAATTACCCATCTCTGCTACAATATCCCAAACTTGCATTATTTTGGGTAAATTTACTTCAATATAGGTAAATCGTTGCTGAGACTCAGTTCATGTGCAGTCTGGTCCATAAATACTTAAACCTTTCAGAGATTCTCTTCTTCTATTTAGTTTTTTTATATTAACAAAAGGTACTGAGTATCTTATAAGTGATTGTGTTCTTTGGAGCTTAATGCTTAAGTATATAGGTATGACTTGATATTTGTATCCATTGGTCCTATTGGTAAACATCTAGGAAGATTTTTTAGCTAATAAGAGGAAAACCAACCTAAAATTGCTTAACCAAGAAGGGGATTTATCAGCACAGAGAACGAGAAGTTCTAAGATGGTAAAAGTGCGTAAATCCACACCAGGGTTGGGACTTCAGTGGGACACAGCGGCCTCACAGGCCAGTTGTTGCTGTCCCAGATGCTCCCTGGGTAGGCTGCTCCTCTCCTGGTCACAAGATGACAGCAGCGGCCCGGCCACCGCATCCTCATCCCAAAGAGTAGCTCTTGGATTCACTTAGGACTTCTTCCCTTCATAGTCTTAAAAATTAAGAACCCCAA
The DNA here is from genome assembly GCF_036850995.1 of Saccopteryx leptura. Classification (NCBI taxonomy): domain Eukaryota; kingdom Metazoa; phylum Chordata; class Mammalia; order Chiroptera; family Emballonuridae; genus Saccopteryx; species Saccopteryx leptura. Next base: position 9,762,480 of record NC_089505.1, on the reverse strand, counting down.
AACCCCAAAGAGCTTTTAGCATTGTAAAAAGAAATGTGGGTCATGTCTATTTATATTTACCACTTTATAAATTAAAACTGAGACAATTATTTATTCACTTCCAATAAACCTTTATGAGTTAGCATAACACATTTTCATGAAAAAACAACTTTTCCAAAATAAAAAAATTCTCATGAGAAGAGTGGCATGGTTTCACATTTGTACGAATCTGTTCATTTCGGGCTTACTCATGAGCAGGTAGGTTCTCATACCTCTGCCCCCGTGCTCATTCTGATGCATTCTGCATATCATGTGACCTCTGGGAAATGCCAGTGTCCATTCATGAGAGTGAGGTGAAAAATGTAAATGGTATCTTAGTGTTATTATAAAACAGACCCCACAGATACCTTGAGAAGGGGGTCCTTATATTTCCTTTTTAGAACTAAGAAGCTGTTTCCAGAAGGCTTCCCTAGCAGAGTCCCCTCGTGTTTAATTGACTCAACAGGATCACCTGTCTGTGTCTAAAGAAAGAGCAGAGGCCCTGGCTGGTTGTCTCAGCAGTAGAGTATCGTATCGGCCTGGTGTGCAGAAGTCCCGGGTTCGATTCCCAGCCAGGGCACACAGGAGAAGCACCCATCTGCTTCTCCACCCCTCCTCCTCTCCACCCCCTTCCTCTCCTTCCTCTCTCTCTTTCTCTTCCCCTCCCGCAGCCAAGGCTCCATTGGAGCCAAGCTGGCCTGGGTGCTGAGGATGGCTGCATGGCCTCCGCTTCTGGCGCTGGAATGGCTCCTGTTGCAATGGAGTGACGACCAAGATGGGCAGAGCATCGCCCCCTGGTAGGAGTGCCGAGTGGATCTCGGTAGGGTGCATGCGGAAGTCTGTCTGTCTCCGTGCTTCTCAGTAAAGAAAAACACCCCCCCAAAAACAACAAAAAACTAGAATTGGCAGGATTGTCTTATTCCAATGATTCTGGCATGTGCCCCAGAACCACCTGCAGAGTGTGACAAGACACAGATTATTGCTCAGCCCCCACCCCAGGGTTTCTGACTCAGGAATTTGGGGTGGAGCCTGAGAATTTGCATTTCCAACAACGTCTAGGTGCTGCTGCGGCTGGTCCGCAGTAAGGCCCACCAGCTGAGACCAGTCAGGGGCTCAGGGGCGGCCTGGCTTCCCAGAGCACACTGGCATGTGGAGGACATGGACAGCTTAATAAGGTGGGGTCACTAGTAAGCACAGAGGGAGAGAGGCTGTCGGCACAACTGTGTTTGTTGCACTTACATTCTCAGAAAATTTGTTCGACTCTTCCAAAATAGAGAAATACTTAACATTGTCCTGTTAGTGACTTTCTACTGGTTACCAAGGGTATCTTGGTTTTGTGGTCAAGGGGAGAAAAGGGCGGGGAGGGGGTGGGGAGGGGGGACAGAAAATGAAGGAAGAGAGGGGAGATAGAAATTTCATTTTAAAATGCTGTCTCTTCCTCTACAGCCTTCCTAGCTGAGGAAGCAGAAATTGGATGAATTCACTGCAGAAGAAGTAAATTAACTGGGAGGTCTACCCCTTGCAAACTTATTTTGCTCCTTTATTTTTTCAGAATTGTACTGAGGTCTAAAACTACATGCAGCCAAGCCCATGGCCCCTTGTGGTTAACCTTGTTCTTCGCGTTCCCTTGGCTTAGTAAAATGAGCCTCATAGTAGGTTGGTATAAATATTCCAAACAGTAGAGCAGCCACAGGTTAAGACGGTGCCCTCTGTCTTTCTCCCTGTGACAATTCCATTGAGAAAGCTGTAGGATTTTGGAGTTGGAAGGGATCAGGGACCATTACCCCCTCCCCATTTTACAGACTGAGGGATGGAGGCAGAGAGATGCAGTAATGTGCTCAATGTCATAGTCGCCAAGTGGTGGTCCAGATGACAACCCAGGCCTGGTGACCATGTCAGTTCTTCAGTTCATCCATGTGGTGGCTAAAACAAAACAAGGTATGACAAACAGGTTATCAGATAAGCCCAGAGTGTTTGAGGTGTTTGATGGTTAAGTGAAGTCTGTTTCATACATTACACTGCAGCTACAAGCCTTGTAGCCTGACCCTCTGCCGTCCCAACCACCACAGCCCCCTGCTCGCAACTCCAGGGCTCCCCTGCCAGCAGCTGCCCAGAGAGCAGCCAGCTTCAACAGGAGTGGTTTGAGCACCGCCTCAGCACATCCAGGCCCGCTCCCCTGAGCAGCACCAGGACCGGGCCTCCGGTTCTGTCTGCTCTGCTCTCTCCCTCTCTCAGGGCCTCCCCACAGAGGCTTCTGGGCCCTGGGCCGGGGCTGGCCGTAGAGTGGGCCACTGACCTCTTTTACAAATCAGTTCTCCTCCTAGGGACCAATTCTGCACATATATGTTTGTTTTAGATTGCATTTATTCATTTTTTAGAGAGAGAGAGAAGGGAGAGGAGCAGGAAGCATCAACTCCCATATGTGCCTTGACCACGTAAACCCAGGGATTTGAATTGGTGACTTCAGCATTCCAAGTCGATGCTTTATCCACTGTGCCACCACAGGTCAGGACCAATTCTGCATATTAAGGGGTGAGGCAGTTTGAGGACGTTGCCAGGAAAAACAGAAAGTTTACCCAAGACAGTGGTGGTCTCTCTGTTTTCATAGTTGCTGGATTAAGGGCACTGAGTCCCTTTTGGAAGACCATTGACTACTCTTAAAGAAAAAATGGTACCCAAGTGCATTTACCTGTTGGGGGTCTGGTCAGAACTCTGGGCTGCCTCAAGGAAGACCCTTAGAAAGGAAAAGATTAGGAGGAAGTAGAATGAAACTTCGACTGGCGGGGGGGGGGGGGGGGGGCAAAGTATGGCTGCCTGCTCGCCTCCTCTCTTCTGGGTGGGGGAAGGAGATAATTATAACAAGTCTCTTTTTTAAAAGCCATTTCCTGCCTGACCTGTGGTGGCGCAGTGGATAAAACGTCGACCTGGAACGCTGAGTTCACTGGTTCGAAACCCTGGGCTTGCCCAGTCAAGGCACATATGGGAGTTGATGCTTCCTGCTCCTCCCCTCCCTCTCTCCACCCTTCTCTAAAAATGAATAAATAAAATCCTTTAAAAAAAAAATAAATAAAAGCCATTTCCTGACCAGGCCCAGGTGCAGGGCACAGATTCCATCTGTTGTGCTCTGCGTTTGGGGCCTCTGAAGTGAGGGCCCTGAGACAGCGGAGCGGCTGCGTCCCGCCTTCCCCTTTCCAGAGTGCTGAGCAGTGCCGGGGCCTGCCCAGCAGCCGCAGCGTCGCCTTTGCTCAGGAGGCACTCTGCAGGGTGGGCAAGAGGAAGCGGCAGGCGAGGCAGAGGCTCTGGGCGTGGAGACCCCGCCCTCAGGAGGACGCTGCAGTTACCTTCCGGATCCAGCCCAGCTCGCCAGAGTGAAAGCAGAGGCGCAGGTGGGCTCCAGGTTACTTTACAAGGCTGCCACTTCTCTGCAGGACCGTCCTGTTGCAAAGGCTCTTCCTTACCTGAACCAAATCTCTTCCACAAACCCACGCACACCCGCTCTTGATTTGGACAGTGCCTTGTCCAAAGTATTGAATAGCAGCTCAGTAATTAAAAAGTAATAGGATGCCCACGTGATCACATTCACCCACATATCCTTCTGTCTCTTTCCAGGTTAAACGTTGTCTTCAGCAGCTATTTATAAAACTGTATAACATTATAATATAGCTTCTAATGTCCTTACCATCCTGGTCACCCTACCTAGGTTGTGCTGCCACTAATTAATGTCCTTGGTAAAATGTGACTGCAGTAGTGTGCAGAACTGAGAGGAACAGTTAGATGTAGCTGGCTATGCACAGTACAACAGACCGTGGGCACTTCCTCCTAATTCTGAATGTTTTTTGTAATGAAGCCTAAGCTGGCCCTGGCATTTTTGGCTCTCAGGATCTATTGATAGACAAAAGGCTTGCATCTTTTTCTCCAAAAGCTCTAGCTCCTTTGCCATGCACACTTTCCATATTCCTACATCCAGGATCCAGTTTCCTGAGCCCTGTGCTGAATATCTTGGTGGCTGAAGGGCTTTAGTCAGCACAAACTTTGGGTTCTGAATTATACTGTTGCCAGGAAGGAGGAGAGATAGGACCAGGGATGCTGGGTGATAGGAAGGCAAAAAAGGGCCTTTGAGAGAAGAGCTTCTGGATCTTCGGTATGTGGGATGTCTTAGAGTAACATGATGGGGAGAGAGGGATACAGAGACCAACCCAGGCACCTGGCTATGGTTTCTGATGCCTTTCGGGCCTTGAGGCTTGGCCTTAGAGTCACACAGTGGGGTGCAGCCTCTGTGCTGGGCCCACACTTATTCCCAGGTGCACAGCCAGATGGTGATGATTGTGAAATATTTACATCACAACCTAATTGTCATACTGTTACCAAGGTACCTATCAGGTCCAGTTTGAGCTCTGAACTCATTGTGTGACTCAAAGCAAGGTACATGTAGGGATAGTATACTTTTCAAAGAAAGGTCACGTTATCTCTCAGAACTTGCGGGAGCTTGATCAGGGTAGTAAGAAGTTGGTCTCGAAGGTGAACCTAGAGCTAAAAGACAGCCAGTAAATAAAGCCACAGTCGTAAACGAGAAACACTGTCTTCTAGTATTAATAATTACTATTTAACAATCATTACGGATTGGTTTAATTTCTTCAAACATGTTGCCAAATTTTCTAATATTTAAGAGTCTCTCAAACACAACAAAATGAGAATTGTTGGATGAGTGGGATTTCAAAGGCCAGTGGAAGGGTCCCCATTGTCAAATCTCCTTCCTAATGGCTCCCAATTGCCTCAGATTTCCAAATGAGAGGCAATCATCTTCATTTCATAATTACTTTTGTTAAAGCTTAACATGTAGATTCACAACATATTTAATAGATTACTATAAATAAGCCTTCAAGTTAAAATATCTTAAACCCTTTTCATTCTGAAAAGGCAGAATAAGAGAATAGATCCCTAAGGGGTGGTGTTGGGTAAGATGGGCGATGGAGGGCACCCCCCAGCGGTCACAGGGAACAGAAGGAATAGTAAAAATAAGAACCAACAAGGCACCGTAATTGGCTCTTAGTAAGCATTTCATAAACTGGAGCCATTATTTTTGATTGAGTACCTATTATGTATCACACACTATATTAAGTACTTTACATAAATTATCTCAAAAGCCCCGGGGGTAGTAAAAGCAGCAGAATGTGTGGTTCAAGAAGCAGCGCTTGGTCTCTTGTTCTTGTCACTTGTTTGTAAGCGGTAGAAGCAGGATTTTATTTTATTTTATTTTTTATTTATTTATTTTTTTAAAACTATTTTTTTTATTTTATTCATTTTAGAGAGGAGAGGGAGAGACAGAGGAGAGACAGAGAAGGAGAAGGAGGGAGGAGCTGGAAGCATCAACTCCCATATGTGCCTTGACCAGGCAAGCCCAGGGTTTCAAACCGGCGACCTCAGCATTTCCAGGTCGACGCTTTATCCACTGCGCCACCACAGGTCAGGCCGTAGAAGCAGGATTTTAATGAAGACTTTTGCTCCAAAGACCTTTCACACAATCACGGACACTGTGGGAAGCCACAGAGGCAGAAAACAAACTTAAGGGCCTTTATAGATGTGCTGAGAGTTGGCTGTATTTGTACTTGAATGAAAGAGTTTACACATGTGGGCCTTAAGGAAAACTATGCTATCAGGAAGGGTGGTTTCAAGGTTAGTATTTTTCATTTTGCATAAGAAAAAACACCTGTTTGTTCAGTCTTGATGGTATTTGTTAAGTATTTATATTGTTATATAGATTGTATTTAAGTCAAGGAAATTCTTCAAATGCATATTTTCATCCTTATTTCTTTTACTAACTGTGTGTGTGTCTGTAATTTTCTAAAGTTGGAAATGGGGAGGCAATCAGACAGACTCCCACATGTGCCCAACCGGGATCCACCCAGCATGCCCACCAGGGGGTGATGCTCTGCCCATCTGGGGCGTTGCTCTGTTGCCACTAGAGCCATTCTAGCGCCTGAGGCAAAGGTTATGGAGCCATCCTCAGCGCCCACCAACTTTGCTCCAATGGAGCTTTAGCTGCGGAAGGGGAAGAGAGAGACAGAGAGGAAGGAGAGGGGGAGGGGTGGAGAAGCAGATGGGCGCTTCTCCTGTTGCCCTGGCCGGGAATAGAACCTGGGACTCCTGCACGCCAGGCCGACGCTCTACCACTGAGCAAACCGGCCAGGGCCTTTTTGTGTTTTTTTTTTTTTTTTTTACAGAGACAGAGAGAGAGTCAGAGAGAGGGACAGACAGGGACAGACAGACAGGAATGGAGAGATGAGAAGCATCAATCATTAGTTTTTCGTTGTGACACCTTAGTTGTTCATTGATTGCTTTCTGATATGTGCCTTGACCGTGGGCATTCAGTAGACCGAGTAACCCCTTGCTCGAGCCAGCAACCTTGGATCCAAGCTGGTGAGCCTTGCTCAAACCAGATGGGCCCCCGCGCTCAAGCTGGCGACCTCGGGGTCTCGAACCTGGGTCCTCCGCATCCCAGTCCGACACTCTATCCACTGTGCCACTGCCTGGTCAGGCTATTTCTTTTATTAACTGTTTTAAGTCTGACACTAAGGGTCAGATTTAAAATTTTTTCTCCAGACCCTGATTGCCTATCCCACTGTGCGTGCATGTGTGTGTGTGTGTGTGGTGTGTGCGCGCGCATGCATGCGAAAGACAGCGAGAGAAAGACAGAGGGACTTTGAAGGTAGGAGCTACCTTGTTTACTTCCTTTGTATCCCTCACCATGTTTAGCATAATATTGAGCTTTCAGTTGAAGCATAATACTTAAATTGAGGATTCTTCTGTTTGAGATACTTTAAAACTAAATGTATTTTTTTCTTAAAGGTTTCAAACTTAATTTCAGGGGTTTCATATTGTTATCAAACGATGCTGTTATCAGTACTTCTTTAAATACATTATACTTATGTGCATACATATGTAAGGCAAGTATTGCTTGTTTAAAAAATCACATTTTTTTGCCTGACCAGGCGGTGGCGCAGTGGATAGAGCATCAGACTAGGATGCGGAGGACCTAGGTTCGAGACCCCAAGGTAGCCAGCTTGAGCGTGGGCCCATCTGGTTTGAACAAAAGCTCACCAGCTTCAACCCAAGGTTGCTGGCTCGAGCAAGGGGTTACTCAGTCTGCTGAAGACCCACGGTAAAGGCACATATGAGAAAGCAATCAATGAACAACTAAGGTATTGCAACGAGCAACGAAAAACTAATGATTGATGCTTCTCATCTCTCCATTCCTGTCTGTCTATCCCTCTCTCTGACTCTCTGTCTCTGTGAAAAAAAAAAAAATCACATTTTTTTAGCCTGGCCAGAAGTGGCACAGTGAATAGAGCATTGACCCCGGACGCTGAAGTTCTAAACCCAAGGTCACCAGCTTGAGTGTGGAGTCCTCATCGACAGGATCCCATGGTGGCTGGCTTGAAGCTCAAGGTCGCTGGCTTGAGCAAGAGGTCACTGGCTCTGCTGGAGCCTCCCCGTCAAGACACATATGAGAAGCAATCAATGAACAACTAAAGTGACATAACTATGAGTTGCTGTTTCTCATCACGCTTTTTTTCTCTCTCGCAAAAACAAAACAAAACAAAAAACACGTTTTTTAAAAATTAAAAAATGTAGGTAGAACTTGCCAATACTCTAAGATTGTGAAATCTTAGCCATGGAATTTCAGAATTTAAGGACTTGTAGTCTAACTTTCCTTTCTGACATCCAAAAATTCATAGAAGCAGGAATTCTTATATCTGAAGCTGATTTGGGAAATCTGGCAATTAGGCAGAATGGGGAAAAAAGTTCTGATCCTTTACAAAAACTGGCTGCTATACTTAACTCTATTGGGCATTTTATGCCACAAGTCAAGGAAGAAAGTATGGTGACTCCCGCATATTTTTAAAAAGAACTACACATATGTGGGTGGCCGCACAACTGGCAATGCTATTTCTTTGTATATGTTGGAAAATAAAACACGGATGCAGAAAGTTTCCATTCCTGGCAGGTCATCGATTTAATAGGAGGTCAGGGGAAGCCATGCTTTCCTTTCCCCTGTGTGCCTTAAAATGACGCTATCCGGTGTTTCCTGGGTAAGACACCTGAAAGAGAGTCGGAGAGCGTCACCCTCAAAGACGCTTGAACGACTGCCTTCCCGGGCGCTGCGCCGGTTCCGGGTCCGAGCACAGCGGAGGCTCCCGTGGCTCGCGAGCGAGGACAGCGGGATATCCGCTTCCGGCCCCGATGCAGTGGGGCCCGCACGCCAATCAGGACACGGCCGTGGTCCGCTTGCTGCCGCCGGGCCGGGCGGGACGAGTCCAGCTGTTTCCCCCGCTGTCCAGGCGCGGAGTGGCCGCGGGGAACGACGGCTGCGGCCTTGCGCGCGCGCGGACTGGGGCGGGCGGCTCTGCCGACTGGGGGTGCTGTTCGTGGGAGCGGGTGGCGGCCAAGCGGCAGCTCGGGCGGGGACCGAGCGCGAGGGGAGGCGGCGAGGTCCCGACCCCGGCCGGGAGGCGGCGGGCACGAGGGCACGAGGCTGGCGGCCGAGGAGCCTGCCAGCCGCCTGGGTCACGTGGCGCGGTCACGTGGCGCGGAGCCGGGCCCAACAGCGGCGGCGGCGGCGGCGGCCGAGGGAGGCGGAGACTCGGCCGAGACGCGGAGGGAGGCGGCGGCGGCGGCGGCGGCGGCGGGGCTGCTGCAGGCGGAGCGGAGCGGCGCGGAGGAGCGCAGGCCGCCGCTCGGCCGCCCGGAGGTGAGGCGGGCGCGGGCCGCTGGCACCACCGCCCTCCGGGGCGCGGAGGAGGCGGGCCCGAGCGCCGCCAGTCCCCTCGAGGCGCGCGCGGGGCCCCGAGCCCGGCCAGGCCCCTGTGCGGGCGCGGCGGGGGACGCGGCGGCGGGCCGGGCCGGGCGGGCGGCGGGCGGCCGTCCCGGAGCCCCTGGCGGCGCGGGGGCAGAGCGTGGCGGGGACCCGGCTCCGCGCGGCGCTGGCCGCCGCTGAGCCGCTTTCGCCTTTTGTTTCCGCGTATCAGAAAATGGGGCGAGAGAGGAGCTCGCTGTGCGTGCGCGCGTGTGTAAATCAGGAGGCGTTTGGCGTGGAGCCATTTTTTTTCTTACTTGTGGAGCCAGAAAACCCCTTAAAACGGTTTCCCCGGGGCGACGGGGCCGCGCCCCTCTGCTTCCTCCCCGGCGTCTGGACTGAGCGGCTCGCCCCCCAGCCCCTGCCCACCTCCTCGCCCTCGGGTCTGTCCCCCCTCCGGCCCCTTCCTGCCCGCCCTCCGCCGTGGGAGCCCCGGGCCAGCGGGCTGTCTGCACAGCGGCGCGGTCACCTGTCGTGGCAGCTGCGTGGAAAGGCTGGCGCTTCTGCTGTCTGGTCGGTGCTGTTTCCTCTGGCAAATCACGGGGATTCCGCTCCGAACCCCAACCCTTCCTCTTTCCCCTGCGCTCCGAAACCAAGTGCCTGCTGCCTGCTCTGAAGTTTGACCCGCTTGGGCAATTAGCAGGGAGACGTGTCTACTTTTTCCTGTCACAGCACTTCAAGGTTGGAAAGGTGAGGGCCATCTAGCTCGGTGGAAGGAAATGAGGGTGACCCGATCCCATTGGGGGTTGATGTGGTGGCTTACCTGCTAAATTGCCATGGTGATCGGGAAGTCTTCAGACACTTCCCTCCTTGGACACAACTCCCCTTGCAGGGAGCAGTTTCCTGGATTTCTCTACGTGGGGACCCCTCTTGCTATTTCGCAGGAGTTCAGCGCGTTTACTTAAGGATACAGTACCCAGTAGACATGCTTTAAGAAAAGCACTGGGAAAGCCAGTTACTTCTGAGGTTTTGAAGAATGTGAATATTCCTGGGGGAGGGGGGGCTCCTTCTTCCCGCCTCTGCCTGTGTGTGTCAGGTTCCCATTTCTTAGTCGTTAGAGTGTATTTCGTGCAGGCAGGGCCACTGGGAATGGGCTGTGGCCCTGGAGAGCCGCTGCCCAGCAGGCCCCACGGCACCAGCTTGCCAGGGTGGAGGTTGTGATGGATGTGAAGCGACAGGGCACCTTGCACAGAGCCACACTGCAATCCGGAGAGCCGCCACCGAGTCTCCTGGCGGCTGGCGGGGCAGTTTGCAAGCTGGTGTCAACATTGTGCAGTGATAGCCACATCAGCCTCCTCGGACTGCTCCATTTCTTCCTAGTTTGCTGCCATGGACATGAGTATGTGAATAAATCGTGAGTAGCCACATCTAGTGTTTGGTCCCTCAATTTAGATACTAGGACTGACTTGGTTTGACAGAGTTGTTAGAGGATGTGAATTTCCTATAAGAATTTTAAGTGCTTTATCTTTGTAAGGGTTGTGAAAGCAGTGTTTTCATGTGATGGGGGAGGCATTGTTGACCTTTAGAGTTAGAAGTATGTAATTCTGAGTTAGAGGAATAATATAGGGAACACATTTTAACACAATGGAGCTTTCAGACATGGGTGCAGAACGGAAAGCTAGGTGTGCATGCTGTGCCTGAGAAACAGTAATATAATGTATTCACTACTATGTATTTTAAAACAATGATTTTTTCATTTAGAAACGATGTATCATATTGGACTTCCTAATTTTTGTATGAAGGTGTAAGAGTGGCAGTTTGATTATTCACACTTTTTTCCCCACCAAAACTCTTAAGTAGAAATTTTTTTTTTTACCCCATAAAAGGACATTTAGTACATGAAACCTGTTTTCCATTGAACCATCCGACATTGATGCTGGGCTCCCAAGTAGAGAAGACCGGTGGAGAATGGCAGCCTTCCTTCTGGCTGATCTCAGCCCCCTCTCTCGATTCTGTACAGAGGGGACCAGGTTTTCTTTTTGGTTTACTCCAGATTCACTGGGTATTGGAAGTCAGGAATATTTATTGAGTGCCTGCCTTGTGCGTGGTTAAGCTAGGACATGGTTCTTCATCTGTTCCACTGCATTTACGAGATCAATTCTTGTCTTTCCTGTTCCTTTCTGTGGAGGGAGAAAGATTGAAAATGGGTTGAGTGGCCCAGCTATGCACATGATTCACCAGATGCCTTGCTTTAGTTGTTGCATTGGTTCCCTTTTAGGATTCTGTGAAGTAGTGTCAGTATCACTAAAGCTTTACTGAATTATTATATATATTTGCCCTTAGTGCAGGGGTCCCCAAACTTTTTACACAGGGGGCCAGTTCACTGTCCCTCAGACCGTTGGAGGGCCGGACTATAAAAAAAAACTATGAACAAATCCCTATGCACACTGCACATATCTTATTTTAAAGTAAAAAACAAAACGGGAACAAATACAATATTTAAAATGAAGAACAAGTAAATTTAAATCAACAAACTGACCAGTATTTCAATGGGAACTATGGTCCTGCTTTTGGCTAATGAGATGGTCAATGTGCTCCTCTCACTGACCACCAATGAAAAAGGTGCCCCTTCCGGAAGTGCGGCGGGGGGCCGGATAAATGGCCTCAGGGGGCCACATGTGGCCCTCGGGCCGTAGTTTGGGGACCCCTGCCTTAGTGAGACTGCTGAGACTGCAGGGACTGTGCAATTAAGATGTCAGATTCCTTTCATTTGGCTGGGATAATGTTAATTTAGTTACCAAATTTTAATGTACTAAGCATACTAAAATTTTTTGTGATATGCTATACATAACCTAGAATTTATCATTTTAACTGTTTTGGAGCGTACAGTTCAGTGGGACTAAGTACAGTCACATTGCTGTTCCACTGTCACCACTATCCATCCCTCTCCAGAACTTTTTCATCTTCCTGAACTGAAACTTCGTACCCGTTAAACAGTAACTACCCTTTCCTTCCTGCGGGGGACCTGGCAACCACCATTCTGCTTCTCTAGGAGTTTGTCTGTATTAGGAACCTACAGCAGTGAAATCATACAGTGTTTGTCCTTTCGTGACTGGCTTATTTCATTTAGTGTGCTGTTTTCAAGGTTTGGTCATATTACATGCGTCAGAATTTCCTTTTTAAGGCTGAATAATACACTATTGTATTACATACATACTGCATTTTGTTTATAAAAATTTTTTTTTTTCTTTCTTTTTTTTTTTTTTCTGAAGCTGGAAACAGGGAGAGACAGTCAGACAGACTCCCGCATGCGCCCGACCGGGATCCACCCGGCACGCCCACCAGGGGCGATGCTCTGCCCACCAGGGGGGCGATGCTCTGCCCATCCTGGGCGTCGCCATATTGCGACCAGAGCCACTCTAGCGCCTGAGGCAGAGGCCACAGAGCCATCCCCAGCGCCCGGGCCATCTTTGCTCCAATGGAGCCTTGGCTGCGGGAGGGGAAGAGAGAGACAGAGAGGAAGGCGCGGCGGAGGGGTGGAGAAGCAAATGGGCGCTTCTCCTGTGTGCCCTGGCCGGGAATCGAACCCGGGTCCTCCGCACGCTAGGCCGACGCTCTACCGCTGAGCCAACCGGCCAGGGCTGTTTATAAAAATTTTAACATTAAATGTCAACAACCATGGTAACCTCATCACGATAAGGAATTCTCACTGGAAATTCCAGCTATCTTTGTTTAATTAAAACAGGAAAACAGATGCACATTTCTTTTTTATTTTTTAAATTAAAAAAGAAATTAATATTGACATTTTAGAGAGAAAAGAAGGAGGGAAGAGAGAAATATTGATTTTGTTGTTTCATTTATTCATGCCCGCATTAGTTGATCCTTTTATGTGCCCTGACTGCGGGTCAAACCCGCAACCTCGGCATGTCCGGATGACGCTCTAACTAACTGAACCATGTGGCCAGGGCCTGCACAGTTCCTTTTTAAAATATAGGTCCCATGGGGAATAAAACTAATCCGTACATTATGTTCTTGTTGTACATCTTTCCGAAATTTGTGGCTCATGCAGATGATGCTTTTGTTTCCCAGTTGATGTTATAATTAATAGTGGCATATTTGCTGTATGAAAGCATGTAGGGTTTACGCTGAGGTGTAATATAGATGATATAGGAAGGGCAGGAATAATGTATGATTATCCTGGTATTTACCACTTCCCAATATCTTTAGTTAGTTCCCTAGCATCCTTCTACAGCGATGGGTGAGGGTTTTTTTCTTTGTGTGTCTCTTTATGAACTCTATTAGCGTATGTCATGTGTTTCAGTCCATTTCAGTTATTGTTCTAGTGCTCAAACTGCCCCATCTTTGGGCAGATTGGCTTATTCAGCTTGGCTCTAAGTCTTTAAGGCATGCCTCTAGGAATCTATGGTAGCTTCCTTGCTTTCTGGTGTGACAAGATGTTTCAGGCTCATCCTGTACCCTTCCTGTTCCACATTTAGAATCAGAACAGAGCAATTTGTAAAAAAATAAATAAATAACCAATAAATACATTAAAATGTTTCATTAGTAATTAAATAAATGAAATTTAAAGAAATTTGTTATACATTGAATGTGTCTTCCCCAAGTCCAATACTCTGAAGCTTTATCCTCAGGAGTTATAGTATTTTGGAGATGGGGCCTTTGGGAGGTATTAGGGTAAAGTGTGGAGCCTCTATGGTGGCATTAGTGGCCTTATAAGAAGAGACACTAGAGAGCTTGCGCCCTCCCCCCTGTGTCCCGATCGTGCACATAGAGAGGTTGTGTGAACACATAGCCAGATGGCAGCTGCCTTCAAGCTAAGAGGAGCAGCCTCAGAATGAAACCTACACACTGGCATCTTAATCTTGGATTTCTCAGCCTCCAGAATTGTAAGAAATGAATTTCCGTTGTTGAAGCCACTCTAGTCCACGCCATATTTGTTATGGCAGTCCAAGCCAAAGAAGACACCATTTTTCAAATAGTATAGTGGTAATATAATTTAGACTGAATTTAGACCTTTTACAGGTTGTGAACAAACTGATTAAGCTTAGTATAAAATATTACATTATTATGATTACTCTGGTAACCGTCTTGGTTGCCTTACCATTTGGGCACTTCCCTGATTGGAATGGGGGTAAGGATAACGATAATTCCCAGTATACCAGGTATACTCAGTAGAGGTGGACATTGATGGATCATTCTAAGTACAAATATTGATTGACTTACGACCTATGCAACTTATGACCAATACAACTTAACGACCATTCGACTTTACGACCACAATCACTAGCCAGGACTGCTCTGTGTCTGGCAGCGCAAGCGTTGCCCAGCCGGGCGTACAACAGGGCGGACCAGCTTCCAGCAGAACTACCATCTCCATGTGCACCATTTCAACTGTTTTCCCAGACTTGGTACAGCAATTTGTGTTTTGTGTCTTGGATATTTTTCATCAAACCTCTCCCAAGATGTCTACTAAGAGGAAATTGTCTTTGCAAATATTAAACCAGTTGTACTGGTAATGCAGTGTTTTACTTAAACCTGACGAATGTAAAAATAAGAAACAAAATGGTGTAGAGATGATACAAATGGCATAAAATGAACAAAGAAAATTATGATATATAACAATAATGAAAGAAAATTATGATAAAATATGACTTAAAGATTTTTTTTTTTCTTCTGAAGCTAGAAATGGGGAGACACAGTCAGACAGACTCCCGCATGCGCCCGACCGGGATCCACCCGGCACACCCACCAGGGGGCGATGCTCTGCCCCTCTGGGGTGTCACTCTGTCACGAGCAGAGCCACTCTAGCGCCTGGGGCAGAGGCCAAGGAGCCATCCCCAGCTCCCGGGCCATCTTTGCTCCAATGGAGCCTCGCTGCGGGAGGGGAAGAGAGAGACAGAGAGGAAGGAGAGGGGGAGGGGTGGAGAAGCAGATGGGCGCTTCTCCTGTGTGCCCTGGCCGGGAATCGAACCCGGGACTCCTGCACGCCAGGCCGACGCTCTACCACTGAGCCAACCGGTCAGGGCCTGACTTAAAGATTTTTATAACATTATTTCACAGTACTGTACATATAGCGCCTACTCAGCTTACAACCAAATCATGTTACGACTGGTCTGTCAGAGCCAATTGTGGTCGTAAGTCGAGCACTAGCCATAACTGCTTTTATGTATTAAAATGTAAGATTTGCATAATTTTTAAGTCATCAACTCCACATTGAGGAGTTATCCTAAAGAAATAATAGGAAAAGTTAGCAAAGAGATGTGTAGTAAAGTATATACTACTTAGTATATACAGTTATATAGTAAATAACCTTAACTAAGGAACTGAGTAAATAGATTATGGTACTTTCATTGCATGCAGCCATTGAAAATAATGATATGGATCTATATTAACCAGTCTGGAAAGATGCCCGTGATATGTTAGAGTGAAAAAGGGAGGTTACAGAACTGTAAGCATAGCACTTTTTTATATTATTATTCATTTTGGAAAGGGGAGAGAGAGATAGAGAAGGAGGGGAGGAGCAGGAAGCATCAACTTCCACATGTCCCTTGACCAAGCAAGCCCAGGGTTTCAAAATGGCGACCTCAGCACTCCAGATTGACGCTTTATCCACTGGGCCACCACAGGTCAGACTCTTGGCACTTTTATATAATGTAGACAAAGCAAATGAAGAACAACTAGGCTTTAGTAGCCAAGAACCAGGGCTGCAAGGATCTATTATAGCTTTCAGAAACCATCTATTGGAAAGTCTGTTTCAGTTGCTATCGTCTCGTGCTTGTGTTGTAAGATGCAGCTTTTCTAGTTAGGGTAGCTTGCCCACCATCTGGCCGTGTGTGTGTGTGTGTGTGTGTGTGTGTGTGTGTGTGTGTGTGTGTGTGTGTATGTGTGTGTGTGTGTGTGTGTAGAATAGTTCTCAATTGACAGTCCCACAAAAACCATAAGAAATAGAGGAGGAGCCATGAATAGAGTTGAGGGTGCTTCTAACTAATGAAAGGGGAGACAAAGAGATAGATGCCCACTGTGTATTCAGTTAAAATTAAATAAAATCTTTGCTCAGAAGTGTTGAGTTAATTACCTCATCTCTATAAATTACTATAAACTATGGTAAATTTTGACTTTTTTCCTTTAACATCTCTTTTTGGCATATTAGCACCTATACCAGAGGGCAAATCTTATTTGGTTTCTTGTTTTCATAGAAAATGATGGGTCAAAATAAAAATTTTGGAGTATTCATGGATTTTAAAAATTATGATATTTTCCCCTTTAAATATGTTTCAGAATCAGATATATTTCTCTCACATCAGTATGTAGGAATAGAAGTCTTTGTACTTGTGTGGTATCAAGGATACCTACCCTGGAGAGAAGGGTATTTTAAGAACAGAATTGAAAAGTGGTTTATGGAAAGCCTCCACTAGTACTATAGTAGGTTGTGGAGTATAGAAAATTATTCTGTAGGTGTACAGAAGTGCTGTGCAGATAATATAGACTTATTGGAACATCTTTCTCACTGTGTTATATATTTTTAAATTTATTTTATATATTTTTTGAGAGAGGTACAGACAGACAGGAAGGGAGAGAGATGAGAAGCATTAACTCATAGTTGTGGCACCTTAGTTGCTCATTGATTGCTTCTCATATGTGCCTTGCCTGGGAGGCTCCAGCCGAGCCAGTGACCACTTGCTCAATGTAGCAACCTTTGGGCTTGAGTCAGCAGTGACCATGGGGTCATGTCTTTGATCCCATGCTTAAGCTGGTGACCCCGTGCTTAAGCTGGTGGGCCTGTGGGGTTCAAATCTGGAGCCTCAGCATCCCAAGTCGACACTCTATCCACTGTACCACCATTCAGGCATCACTTGTTTTTCATCAAAAACACAATTAGGCCTGACCTATGGTGGCGCAGTGGATAAAGCATAGACCTGGAATGCTGAAGTCGCCGGTTCAAAACCCTGCACTTGTCTGGTCAGGGCACATATGGAAGTTGATGCTTCCTCCTCCTCCCCCCTTTCTCTCTCTCCCTCATTCTCCTCTCTAAAATGAATAAATAAAAATAAAAATAAAAAAGAGATGAAAGTACCTGCTTTCAAGAATCTTACATTAAAAAAAAAGCACTATTAAAGTTGAAATGGATGTGAAAGAGCTTTGAAAAAGATATACAATCTAATTTAAGAGACTAATTTCGCCTGACCAGATGGTGGTGCAGTGGATAGAGCATCGGACTGGGATGCCGAGGACCCAGGTTCGAGATCCCAAGGTCACTAGTTTGAGCGCAGGCTCATCTGGTTCAAGCAAAAAGCTCATCAGCTTGGACCCACGCTCTCTGGCTTGAGCAAGGGGCTACTTGGTCTGCTGAAGGCCCACGGTCAAGGCACATATGAGAAAGCAATCAATGAGCAACTAAGGTGTCGCAACGAAAAACTGATGATTGATGCTTCTCATCTCTCTCCGTACCTGTCTGTCTGTCCCTATCTATCCCTCTCTCTGACTCTCTATCTGTAAAAAAAGAAAAAAAAATAGACTAATTTCTCACTTTTTAAAATTTAAAGATTTCATTTTGACCTTAATGGATGTGAAAGGATTTAGAAATACATAATATAAAGTAGTATGTTGTAAAAATTACTTCTGCTAGTCTTTCTTTTAGTCGTCTTTATACTTAGACGCTTTCTCCCGGAGTGGAATGGGCAGTAAAGAAGCATTGGGTTCAAGAGGGTGTTGTGTCAGATCTGTTCATGTCTGGTTAGGGCTAAGAAGGTAGCCCTTTCAATGAGTAATTTTTATGACAGAAGTTTCGATCTTTACTTTCAAGTCTCAGCTGTTGATCTAATTAGTTACTGGATTCTATATCTACTTACAGAAACTTGCTCAGTGTTTTCAAGTTCCACTTCAATGTCATAGACAGAATTTACTGGGTTCAGAATTTTCTCATCTTACTGAATGTTTCTTTTACCTGTTTCTTACAAAAGACAAAAGGAAGATTAGTTTAGCCATGAGACATTTACTTCTGATTTGTGTGTGTGTGATCTTCCGTCTCTGGCAAGGAGAATCAAGAGTTTTGTGTAGAAAACCTTTTAGGTTCATACTACTGTCCCACTACATGCCTTTCCTTCATCTTTGGCTATTAAGAGTATATGTTACCACCCCAGGGAAACACGTGTATTGTTAATTGAACCTTATAAATAGTAGTTTCAGAAGTCCTTGATGAGCTACAGGCTGAGCTGTTAGTGCTAAAAAGGTTTGGTGGACAATTTTAATATCCATAAAAAAGTTGATCAGTAGTGATGTTATCATTTGTTGAGACCATAAGGATTGTCTTTGAACATAATCAGTTTTTTAAGCTTCAGACAACCCTGTTAGCCACAAAACCAGATGGACAAATTCAGCTCCAGTCAGTGGTGGGATTCAGCCGGTTTGCACTGGTTCAGTAAGTAGAAATGATCCCTAATTTTTTGTTGAGTTCAGCGAATCAGTTGTTAAAATGGCACTTATAATCAGGGTTCTCTGTAAGGTGGGTGCCTGGGCAGCCACCTAAGTGGAAATCACAAATTTGCATTCCTCACTCTTTTAATGTCATCTGTGCAACAGCATATTCTAAGCACCTGTAGCAATATTCATTCTGTCCGTAGATGAAAAATATTACAAGTTAGGACGCCAATCAAGAAGTAATATGGAAATATCTTAACAGTTTTATTTTTTGTCATGTATTATTTAATATTTTTTCATTAATGTTTTAAAAGTCTTATAATCTAGTTTTGTGTACCTCTTTTATTCTTATTTAACTATTAAATGCATGAAATAATAAACTACCTTTCGGTATATCTTTTTTTTTAATTTAAAACAGTCATTAGGGCAGTGAACCAGTTTTTAAATTATTTGAGTCCCACCACTGGCTCCAGTGGTTAGAATGTCAAAACATGCATCATAAGACTTTAGCTTATGCTGGGTATGTAAACCCTGGTGAGCCAAAGCTGACACTTTATTTTATTTATTTATTTATTTTTTGGGGTTATTTTTCTGAAGTTGGAAACAGGGAGGCAGTCAGACAGACTTCCGCATGCGCCCGACTGGGATCCACCCGGCATGCCCACCAGGGGGCGATGCTCTGCCCATCTGGGGTGTTGCTCTGTTGCAACCAGAGCCATTCTAGCACCTGAGGCAGAGGCCATGGAGCCATCCTCAGCGCCCGGGCCAACTTTTTGCTCCAATGGAGCCTCGGCTGCTGGAGGGGAAGAGAAAGAGAGACAGAGAGGAAGGAGAGGGGGAGAGGTGGAGAAGCAGATGGGCGCTTCTTCTGTGTGCCCTGGCTGGGACTCGAACCCGGGACTCCTGCATGCCATGCCAATGCTCTTACCACTGAGCCAACCGGCCAGGGCCCAAAGCTGACACTTTAGATGGGCAGAGTTGTGCTTAGAATTGTTAAATAATCAGAAAGTTTATCTATATATTAACATTTGTCAGATTACAAAAAAATGCCTTCAAAAAGTCATACCTGGATTTAATTTATCTGAGCAAAAGAAGTTGAGACACAATGGGTCATTGGAACAGCAGGTGGATGAATGTAGTTAAAACTCAGATCACATTTTTCAGTGTTTACCAATAGTTTAAATCTCCTTCATTTTTGTTCTTATCTTTTTTTCATGAAATCTGTGTTTCCTATATAAGTTAATTTTTCTGAATTTCCTTATACCTGAATAATAAAATAAATTCTGTAATATTTAAAATGCTTGGAATAAAACACAACAATTCTTAGCAGAAGATAGAACACTCACAGTTTCTCATTCCCGCAGTAGTGCTGTGACAAGTGGGAATGCAGGTGGCACACGGAGTATTGAGTCTCCACAGCCAGCTTTGCTTCCGAGGGGCTCTGAATAAACGGAGTATAGGGTTGGGTGCTGCCCACAACCCATTCATTACGGCTTACTAGAGCATCAGTCCCAACCGTGTTGGATTTATGGCATCCAATTTGTGCTTGATTTTGTATCTCCTTCCTCCTCACCATTCTAATGGTTCTGACAGGTTCTGTTATTGGTGGAGATCAAAGTGCTGGTATGTGAAGTCCACAAATAATTACCATAATTCAATTTTATATAATTATGTCAGCCTTTAATTTTAAATAATCACTACCAAACCTTTTCTGGACCATTGACAAGCTGCACAATTATATTACTCTATGTGGTATAAATGTATTTATCTGTTTTTAATCAATTAAAGTTCATGTTGTCTTGAAATTTTTTGTGGTGCAATGTAGTGAATTGGATTTGTATCTTATGTGTATTCATGTGCAAGAAATGTGATAGAGAAACATTAGGTACCGTTGTAGGTCCCTCCTAGGCTGAGAATACTTCTCTTTGCAGAGGTAGATAAAGAAGCAACAGTACTTATAAGGTGTTTTGAGATCAATCTTCTATGAATTTATTGCAAATTGTAAATAAGTAGAGAAGACTGACTGAAGGTTGACTGATGGTTCAGAAATGGTGTATTGTGTTTAATTCTGAGAGCCATGGAATATCACACTGTCTTCTCTTTCTTAGCTTTCTGTCTTTTGCAAATAACTGTGGTCTCCTGGCTGACTAATGGTCATAAAAGAGGAATCTCCTTGGCTGTCCTTTGTCTGTGTTCAGATGGTGAAGTTCTTTCTCTTTCACATGACATGGAAAGACGTGTATGTGCTTGGCTTTGGGGAATTGATCTGTTTCTATGGTGTATACGAGACAGCCATAACTTTTTGTGGGTAATAGGGTAAACACTGTCATGTGATAGGTACCAAAAATCAGTCAATTTTTTTTTTCTAGCGAGAGAGAGAGAAAGGGACAGACAGGAAGGAGAGAGTTGAGAAGCATCAACTCATAGTTGTGGCACCTTAGTTCATTCATTGTTTTCTCATATGTGCCTTGACTGGGGGGCTACAGAAGAGCGAGTGACCCCTTGCCAGGGGTTCAAGCCAGCAACCATGGGGTCATGTCTATGATCCCAGGCTCCAGCCAGTGACCCCACACTCAAGCTGGATGAGCCCACGCTCAAGCCGGATGAGCCTGCACTCAAACTGGTGACCTTAGGGCTTTGAACCTGAATCCTCTGTGTCCCAGTCTGATGCTCTACACCACAGCCTGGTCAGGCTCTCTGGAGGTCAATTTAAGCCAATCACTTCAACCTTTTCATTTCAGTCAGTTATTACCAAACCTTGTACTAGATTGTTTAATGACTAGCAAAATTGGTTTGAGTTGAACCTCTTTTGGTACTATTGAAAGGTGAGGTGGACCCAAGGTGAGTGTGTGAAGAAGGCGGCTTACTGGGGAGTCTGGACTCATTCACAAATTAGGTCATGAATGAGCTTCTAGGAGTTAAGATTTGGTTTAATTCCTTTCTCTTCATTTTTGTATCTATCTGGTATCTATTAAGTACTATCTGTTACCATATAATGTTATTTTAAAAAGTGAACTGTCAAAAGTATAGTAAACTCCAGGTAAGTAAGGCAACAGAAGTCTGCATAATTTTCTGAAAGAAGACAGTTAATCAACTGGGATGCAAAGTTTTTGCTATTGAATTTTTAGTTCCATGGTTTTAATCAAGGTCACACTATTCTATGTGAAAAATACTTGTTTCTTGGTGTCTATATTGTTTTATGTGATACTCTACTCTCTCACATGAGATTTACAACTTTCTGCTTAATTTTTAATATGATAATATGACTAATATTCTTTTTTTTTTTTTTTTGTATTTTTCTGAAGCTGGAAACGGGGACAGTCAGACAGACTCCCGCATGTGCCCGACTGGGATCCACCCAGCACGCCCACCAGGGGGCGACGCTCTGCCCACCAGGGGGCGATGCTCTGCCCCTCCGGGGGTCGCTCTGCTGCGACCAGAGCCACTCCAGCGCCTGGGGCAGAGGCCAAGGAGCCATCCCCAGCGCCCGGGCCATCTTTGCTCCAATGGAGCCTCGGCTGTGGGAGGGGAAGAGAGAGACAGAGAGGAAGGAGAGGGAGAGGGGTGGAGAAGCAGATGGGCGCTTCTCCTGTGTGCCCTGGCCGGGAATTGAACCTGGGACTTCTGCACGCCAGGCCGACGCTCTACCACTGAGCCAACCGACCAGGGCCCTAATATTCTTAACAAAATTCTAATTCTTACTTCATATAAAATATCTGTATATGGGATATTATCTCTTCAAATTCTCTAGTTCTCTTCTAAATTTAAAGACACAGAAATAACAGTAATTAAAACATTACTAAGATAAGTAGATTAGTTGAATATAAACTACTGAGTTAGATATAACTGTATTTTATTTAAAAAGATGCTTTTTCTTTGAATAGATGAGTCTCTCTAGGAGTCCAGGTACATGGGGCTGCAGGTGGCCTACCCGAGGTGAATGCTGTCTGCTTCCTTTTTCCTAGCTATCTGATTGGCTGGTGCAGAAATCTGAGTCTTTGCACACTTTCGTCTTTTCTTAGAAATCACACTTTAGGTTGTGTTTGACTTAGGTATTTTCACTGTTGTGGGCACCAAGTAGCTAAGCTTGACATTTGGGACTCATGAGAGAAGAGTTTGGGTTCTGAGAGACTTTGGTTAGGAGTGGTCAGGCAAACAGAAGCGAGCCGCCTCTGGGAAAGCCGTGTGGAAGCCCCGCGCCCTCCAGCAGAGCTCCCCGGCTAGGGGACTGGCGGGCTGCGAGGGGAAACGGGCGTGATGAAGGGGACTCTGCTGGCGTTTGCACACGTCACAGATCTGAAACTTGTGACCGCAGTTGTGGCAGATAGAGCACCTGGGCATGGAGCCCCCTCCTTTAATAAAATGTTTGCTATGTTATGGATATGAACCCCTTGTGTGTATGTTATAAATAGTTCTTACTTTGTTAGTTGCCTTTCAACTCTTAACTTATGACGTATTTTGATGTATAAAAATTTAAATTTTCATTGTAGTCAACTCTTATCAGTTTTTTAGCTTCTACTTTGATGGTTTGCTTAGAAAATCTTCCTTGGATATTTTAATTGTTTCCCTTCCATTCCCTTTCTCCCATCCCCTCTCCCCTCCCTTGCCTTCCCCTTCCTTCCCTCCTCCTCCTCTCCTCTTTTAAGCAGACAGTTGTTTTAAACTTTTTTAAATGAGCTTACTAGTTTGGAATAGTTTTGGATTTACAGAGAAAGTGCAGAGATAGTGCAGGGAGTCCGTGTATACCCTTCATCCAGGTTCCTCCAACATCAGCATCTACCCAGTTATGGGACATGAGTCAGAACTAAGAAACTCACATTGGTGCATTGCTTTTAACTAAACTCTAGACTTCATTAAGATTTCACCAGTTTCCCACTAATGTCCTTTTTTCAGGGTACCGCTGCATTAGATGTGGATTTACAGAGGCCAGACCACCAATGGCAACATGCACTGAGCTTTGCTCAAAACACTGCATTTATGTGGGGCGTGGCAGTTTACAATATATAATTCACATGGAAAATTTTTTGTTCACTGGTCTTATTAGACACATCTGCCCCTAAGACCTGTCTGCCTTGGCAGTGGCACTGTTCTGCATGTGTGGGACCACACAGAACCTGTCCAAACTGACAGTGCTGCTTCCATTTTGCATCCATTGTGATTCCCTGAGATGTCTTTGCTCCTGTACTGTTACCTCATTCTTCTTTCTGCTTGGACCAGAGCGGAACATCAGGATATGTATTTAAATTGATTTTAGAGGAAGAGAGAGAGAGAGAGAAAGGGGGAAGGGAGGGACAGAAAGCATCAACTTGTTATAGTTGCTTCCTGTATGTGCCCTGACCGGGCAAGCCCAGGGTTTTGAACCAGTGACCTCAGTGTTACAGGTCGACGCTTTATCCACTGCGCCACTGCAGGTCAAGCTATTGTTGATTTTCTAAAAAAAATTATTTATTGAGTTTAGAAAGAGGAAAGGAGAAAAACAGAAATATCAATCTCTTCTGGAATGTGCCCTGACCAGGGATCGAACCTGCAACCTTTGGGATCAGGACAATGCTCTGGCCCTGGTCAGCAAACTGCGGCTCACGAGCCATATGCGGCTCTTTGGCCCCTTGAGTGTGGATCTTCCACAAAATACCATGTGTGGGCGCTACCTCGAAAGGAATGTACCTACCTATATAGTTTAAGTTTAAAAAATTTGGCTCTCAAAAGAAATTTCAATTGTTGTACTGTTGATATTTGGCTCTGTTAACTAATGAGTTTGCTGACCACTGCATAGCCAAATGACCTATCTGGCCAGGGCAGGCTGTTGTTGATTTTTAAGTCTTTGGGAGAAAGGCTCCCTCACTGTGAGGGAGCTTACATCAGAATAAACCCAGAGTATCAGTACTTTGACCCGCCAGGACCAGTCTTCTAACTTTATTGCTTAGATGAAATGTGTTGTATCTAATGAGAAGAGTGGTTGACATAGATAGTAAGTGCATGTCCTATTCTTTAGATAGGTTTGAAAATCTCAGTGGCTTGCTTGCTCACTTCTACCCTTATCTTAGGTGGAGGCGGATGAAGGGAAGTAAGAGGTGGGGTGGCCAGGCAGGAAGTTGAGTAGAACAGAAGCCATGTTAGTGCCTTCTTGCCTACACTGCCGATGAAAATGGCGTTAGGGCCTGACCAGGTGGTGGTGCAGTGGATAGAGCATAGGACTTGGACACTGAGGACCCAGGTCGGAAACCCCTAGGTCGCCAGCTTGAGCATAGACTCATCTGGTTTGAGCAAGGCTCACCAGCTTGAGCGAGAGTGTCACTCACTCTGCTGTAGTCCCCCGGTCAAGGCACATATGAGAAAGCATTCAATGAACAACTAAGGTGCCGCAACGAAGAATTGATGCTTCTCACCTCTCTCCCTTCCTGTCTATCTGTCCCTTTCTGTCCTTCTCTCTGTCTCTGTCACAAAACAACAACAACAAAAAAAAAACAAAGCAAAAACTCCTAAAATCCCTTAAGAAAAGGGCGTTATAGAGGGAGGCTTTAGATGCCTCTCACTGCCTATCTTCAGGCTTCGCAAGTCACACTCACTCTTGTGAGCGGGGAGGGGCTTGATCATGGGGAATCAGTAGCTTCTAGTTGTGCATTCAGTCAGTCTCCCTCTCATCACTGAAAACACTTTGAAACTTTCTTAACCTTTTTTGACTTGAACTCCCCCCCACACACACACTTCCATGTAGAAAGCAGTGAGCATATGTATGATTGCTGTGCCCGCGTGAGGAGAGGGCAGTCACTGAAGGAGCAGGGAAGAGGACACTGGCTTTGGCTTTCTGCGGGCCTGGAAGGCAGTTTCTGTAGAGTGTTACAGTTGGTCCCAGCTATTGGAGAGAACTGCTAGATCATGTGGGAGAGCCTCCAACCAAGTCACAAGTACGCCAGTAGAAGTAGAATTCTTTTTTTAATTTTTATTTTTATTTTATTTTATTTTTTTTTCATTTTTCTGAAGCTGGAAACGGGGAGAGACAGTCAGACAGACTCCCGCATGCGCCCGACTGGGATCCACCCGGCACGCCCACCAGGGGCTACGCTCTGCCCACCAGGGGGCGATAATCTGCCCATCCTGGGCATCGCCATGTTGCGACCAGAGCCACTCTAGCGCCTGAGGCAGAGGCCACAGAGCCATCCCCAGCGCCCGGGCCATCTTTGCTCCAATGGAGCCTTGGCTGCGGGAGGGGAAGAGAGAGACAGAGAGGAAAGCACGGCGGAGGGGTGGAGAAGCAAATGGGCGCTTCTCCTGTGTGCCCTGGCCGGGAATCGAACCCGGGTCCTCCGCACGCTAGGCCGATGCTCTACCGCTGAGCCAACCGGCCAGGGCCAGAAGTAGAATTCTTACAGGAGTTGTACCTAAAATAGGAGTCAGCCTTTCTTCCCACCAGAGTTTTTCACAGTGGCATGTAGCTTTTTCCATTGCAAGCAATATCATTGTTTTCATATGCATAACACTTAGTTTACCAAGCCTTTTCCCACATGTGCCATTTTATTTGATCTTCATAGCAATCTTACACATTATGTCAAGCGCACATGTTGTTATTTTATGAAGAAACCAAGGCCGAGGCATTTGCTACGAAGAAGTACTGGGTGGATCTGATCTAGTCACAGGGTCAGCGATGGCTTCCCCGAGGAGGTGCTGCGTGCGGCCTTGGTGAGGTAGCTCCCTCTTCATGCTGGCCTTGTGTTCTATGTTTAAGGATTTTGATCTTCATTGCAAAAGCAGAGACATTGAAGGTTTCAATACTGCAAAAAGACAGGAGTACAGTGAGCTATAGGTAAGTTAAGCTGCCCCTGCTAAAGAAAACCTTGGCTTAGCATTCCAGAGTCAAGTTTGATTTGCTGAGCAGGCCAGGAGCACAATGTTTAATTTTAAGGTCTTGGCACATCCAGAAAGCACAGAGAAACATTTCTGCTTGGAATCTGATGAAGTAAACAGTGTAGATTCTGTTCTTTACACGTGCATGAGTGTGTATGCATGAGTGTGTGTGCGTGTACACAGTTCATGCTTTCTAACTTAGATGAATTTGTGAATAATCTGTCATAATGTTTGATCATTTAGGTTAAAAAATTACAGTAAGAAATCTATGTTGGGGTCATAAAAATAGGATGGATGGTTTCATTGTAAATACAATTTTAAGGATATAGTAATATATCTGAAATTGAACTTTTGGCATTTCCAAAGGTTTTTTCCCAGGTTTGCTATGATAAGATGTTCTCTGATTCGCATACATATGGATATACTAGAAAACTGGACTCCATCCCAGTGCCATCAGGAACCTGCCTGAACCATGGAGTGGAGCTGCAGTGGAAACATAGTCTTCCTATAATGCTATCAGGATGTGATGCGGTCCCTCTCTATGTTCATTAATTAGTGGAGTTGTAATGAGACTTTCCCCCCATGCTTTTAAGGATGCTGATCAGTGGGCATCCGGGCAGGATTGTAGTTGTGTTTGGGAGCCTTCTGCGTACAAGTGGGAGGGATCGTGTTTCAGGTGGTGGCAGGTGAGCCTCCTGCCAAGTTGGCATGATGGGAACAGGACTCTTCTGGGCTGCCATCTGTTTGTGGCTGATAGGAAACCAGCAGTGACTTTGGAGGAGTTTATGTCGAAATACTTAGGAATTAGTAATGTTAAGACCGTGCTGATCAGGAACTGGGAGGTGGGGGAAAATAGACGGTGTGGAGTGTTTTCATTGTTACTGATTTCAGGAGACAGCTGCATGGGTTCAACAGTCCCCACCCCCCAAAACTACAACTCTTTTCTGCCCACCCAAGTCACCCCAGTTCTGTACTTGTCCATGGCAAGGGAACACCTTATTTATATGACTGTCACGCATAATAACATCAATGCATAGTGTCCGCTGCTGAGGGATTCAGTCTCTGTAATTCTTTTAATGCGTCATGTTTTTAAAATCATGGTAAAATACATAAAAAATTTACCATTTTAATCATTCATAAAGTGTAAAGTTCAGCGGCATCAAGTACATTTCTGTTGTTGTGCCAGCATCACTGTGGTGTTTTCAGCGTGCACTTTATGTCTGGGTACCCTTAGGGGGTTGGTTTCAGGCCCCCACAGGTACCAAAATCCACAGATGCTCAAGTTTCTTATATAAAATGGTGTAGTATTTGCATGTAACCTGTATTTGTATATAGGCTAAAGCAGGGTATACCTACATAACTTGATTCGCATGGGTTGAGTATAGTATTTGGTTATGTAGCAAATTCAAGTTTTGCATTTTGGAACTTTCTGGGATTCTTAAAAAAACAGTATTTTCAATATGTGGTTGGTTTAGCGTATGGATGCAAAGCCCATGGATATGAAGGGCCAGCTGTACCTAAAAAAATGGTGGCTGCTTCCTTACTGTGCACCAGAATGTGTAAGAAAACCAGCAACATGCTCTAACGTGGTGATGTCCCTTTGGGTTTTTTAATTTTTTTTTGTATTTTTCTGAAGCTGGAAATGGGGAGAGACAGTCAGACAGACTCCCGCATGTGCCCGACCGGGATCCACCCACATGCCCACCAGGGGGCGACGCTCTGCCCCTCCGGGGCGTTGCTCTGTTGCAACCAGAGCCACTCTAGCACCTGGGGCAGAGGCCAAGGAGCCATCCCCAGCGCCCGGGCCATCTTTGCTCCAATGAAGCCTCAGCTGCGGGAGGGGAAGAGAGAGACAGAGAGGAAGGAGAGGGGGAGGGGTGGAGAAGCAGATGGGTGCTTCTCCTGTGTGCCCTGGCTGGGAATCGAACCCGGGACTTCTGCACGCCAGGCCGAGGCTCTACCACTGAGCCAACCGGCCAGGGCCTCCCTTTGGGTTTTAAGCTTCAGTTCACTTTCCTTTCATGTGGGAGTTGACTAGTGGAATGGAAGTGCTGTGACCCGGTGTTTCTGGCTTTGGTTTGCTGCTCTTGGATCTGGAGAGCTCTTTCCTTCCTCTCTCCCCCCATCTCTGAGCTGCCCTCAGCACAGAAGAGTAAGTATCCTCCACTCCTCGGTCCATGTGGCAGACATGGCTGCCAATACCCCTGCCCCTTTTAATATTGCGACCTTACTGTCTTGAGAGAGACTATATTCTCTGTTCCAGAAACTTCTGGAATTCTGGGAAGAACCAATGAGTTGCCATAAAAAATGGTAAGTATAGGGAGGATGGGAGCAGTTAGGACATTATGCTACAAGTTTACAGAAGTGTAAGGGACACCCCTAATGGTTAGCAATCAGGAAAGGACCCAGGCTGTGGAACAACTGAGCTTTGCATTAAAACAAAACCACAACAAAACAAGCCAAAAACTAAAGCAAAATACAACACTATCACCACCACTGTTTAGCAGGTTGAGAAAATGAACCTGTTAAACAAGTTGTGGAATTACTTTTTTAAAATTATACTTCTTTTTCAGTAAAATAAATTACAGCCAATTTCATGTTAGCATTAGTTGAACTCCTAGAAATCGTGGCTAAAGTTTGTTTAAGCATAATAACTTGATATGGGAGATATATTCCTGAAGACTCAAGTTTTTAGGAAATAATATTTTAAATTAAATTTGTTAATTTTTAAATGCATGGCATTCCTGTTATTAGAAGGAATTCTTTTATAGTTTTTTTTTAAATCCACTGATTGAACTTTGTAAATTTGGATTTTTCTGTGTCACATTCACTGAGGTCAAAGAGGACTAGTGGGTTGTCCTTCCTTGCTGTCATTGTCTTGTCAGGTCACCAGTTCATCAATAGATCTCACATGCCACTGATTTCTGGGGTGATGGAAAGCAGTGTGTGTGATCACACCCACAGACCCCTGCATGAATCTGAGAGCCCTGCATGAATGGAAATTACATTGGGATTGAAAACCCCGTGTGAACTGTGGACCTGGAGCAGTAACCCAAGGAGATCTGAAAGTGTCCCTCCGTGATTGCAAGCTGAAGAGGAGCGGTCTGATAATTCTTGGAATTAGTGCCCTGTGAGAATTTGGAAACTGACAAACATGTTGGTTTGTTGTCTTTTCAAATGTTCAGCATCTACATTATTGCACATTTGTCATAAAGGTGGTTTATTACTCATTTGACTTATTAATGTATTTAAAATTAAAACTCAAACTATTTTCCTTTTTCAGAGCGTGTGGATTGTGTCTAAGTACAAGTTGTTACTGGAGCGGCAGGGACTGAGATTAGCATCTGCGTAGACATTGCTGCAATGGAAGAGGCCCCTGGAAGGCTCTCTTGCATGCCCCTCACCCTCCCAAATTCCCTCCCTTCAGCAGGGTTGGAGACGTTTACTACTGCTTAAAAGGATGTGAAAGCCAGGTGGTGTTCTAAAATAGTGCAGAAAGGGCCCTGCTGCACGTGTGGGAGTTGATGCTTCCTGCTCCCCCCCCTTCTCCTCTCCAAAATGAATAAAAAAAAATATTTTTAAAAAAAGAAAGAAATGAGGAGTGCTGCCTGTAGGTTGTAGAAAACCCTTTATCCCATGCGGCCTGCCTTTTCTGCTGTGGGCCTCTTTCTACATAGCAGAGAGGTGGCCCGGAAATGTTGTCTTAAAGAGATTGTCTTGAGCCATACTTCTCATTAAAAATGCAGAGCCAGGGCCTGACCAGGCGGTAGCGCAGTGGACAGAGTGTCAGACTGGGATGTGGAGGACCCAGGTTCGAGACCCTGAAGTCACCAGCTTGAGCGTGGGCTCATCAGGTTTGAGCAAGGCTCACCAGCTTGAGCCCAAGGTTGCTGGCTCGAGCAAGGGGTCACTCAGTCTGCTGTAGGCCCCCCGCCCCCGTCAAGGCACATATGAGAAATCAATCAATGAATAACTAAGGAACCACAACAAAGAACTGATGTTTCTCATCTCTCTCCCTTCCTGTCTGTCTGTCCCTATCCCTCTCTCTGACTCTCTGTCCACAAAAAAAAAAAAAAAAAAAGTGCAGAGCCAGGGAGCTCTGAAGACTGGGGAAACTCAGTGCCTTCCAAACGTTAGAAGGAATGATGTAAAAACAGAAAACATCATATATGAGGGAGTTGATTTCATGCAGTGCCATATAACAAACAACACAGAAAAATCTAACAGTGGACATTTGCAAGGCACCGTCTTTTGGTTTATGAAGCATGTTGTATTCTTTGGAGCATTTTTATAAATGTCACCTTCGACCTTTTGATAAAAATGGTAAAGGGTGGAGCAAGTAGTCATTCCTGTACAGATGGAAATTGAATTTGGGAGAAGCTGCTCACTGCTCGAGCTCTCCCAGCTGTTACCTCGCAGGGCCGACCCCTGGCTCCACTCCTGGTCGGATTCTCTTCCGGTTCACTTTCCCGCCCAGCCTTTTAAAAGGGAATTTTATTTGATGACCACTTTATTTACTTATTTAGAACCCAGCCTCTCCCACAGAAGAATTGAGGTAGCTTAAAAACAGTGGCTAAGAAGGAAGTGAGGTGGATAGAAAATTTTGTCTCAAGTTGAGTTTGTTTTTAAACTTTGAAAATGAAGATAAAACTGTTCATTTGGTTAACGTTAAATCCTATGGGTACTCAGAGCTCACCACCAGGTTTTAGGTTAGGGTTTGGCCCGAAGTTTCGGATGTATGAACGGAAAAAGGGGCAGCAAGTGAGGGAGCTGTGGCCCTTTTGGTATTATACTTGGTATGTCAATTTTTGATGTTGTTATAAATTTAAACATAAAAAGCAGAAAAGACTACAGTCCATTTGTAAAAACTGGAAGAAAGTCACTTATAGTTGCCACCATTATTAGAACTCTTAAGTACAATGTGTGTTCTTTTGAATTCTTTTCTCATAAGTATTTTTCACAGTTATAATCAAGACTACAAACACCTCTGTGTGTTTATTAAAATTTCTCATAGCATGTGTATTTTTCATGTTTCTATATGGTCTTCTTAATTATATTGTGATAAAATATATAATAAAGTTTATGATTTTAATAATTTTAAAGTGTACAGTTCAATGGCATTAAGAATATTCACCCTGTTGTGCAGACATCACCACCATCCATCTCTAGAACTTTCTTTTTCTTCCCAAACTGGAACTCTGTACCTATTAAATAATAATTTCCCATTTCTACCCTGCTCTGCCCCCCAAACCCAGCACCTGGCAACCACCCTCCTGCTCTGTGTGTCTGAATTTGATTACTCGAGGGACCTCTTGTAAGTGAAGTCCCACGATATTTCCGCTTCGGTGACTGGCTCATTTTGTTTAGTGTGATTTCCGCTTCGGTGTCTGGCTTCTTTTGTTTAGTTTATTTACATTGTAGCACATATCAGAATTTTCTTCCTTTTTAAGGCTGAATAATATCCTATATATTTATATACTACATTTTATTTATCCATTTATCTGTCGAGGGTCACTTGGGTTATTATACTTTTTTGAACACTGTATAATATTCCATTGAGATAAATCACAATCTACTTCTGTATTTGATTAGTATTGGATATTTCCTTTGCTTCTAAATTTGGGCTATTAAAGACATAGGCCCTGCCTGGTTGGCTCAGTGAATAATAGATCATTGCCAGGCGTGCATATGTCTCGGTTTTGATCCTCAGTCAGGGCACACAGGAGAAGTGATCATCTGTTTCTCTCCTCCTCCTTCCTCTCCCTCTTCTCTGTCTCTTCCCCTCCCGCAGCCAGTGGCTCAGTTGATTTCAAACATTGGCCCCAGACGGGGGGTTGCCCGGTGGATCCCTGTCAAGGCGCATGGGGGAATCTTCTCACATAAAAAAAAAAGATGTGATTGATATTGTCCTACTTTTTTTTTTTTTTTTTTTTTAGCGGGAAGCATCAACTCATAGCAGTTGCTTCTCGCATGTGCCTTGACTGGGGAAGCCCATGGTTTTGAACCGGTGACCTCAGCATTCGAGGTAGATACTTTATCCACTGCGCCACCACAGGTCAGGCTGTCCTACTTTTTAAAACATTCATTCATTTTAGAAAGAGAGAGGCGCTGGCCGGTTGGCTCACGTCGGCCTGGCGTGCGGGGGACCCGGGTTCGATTCCCGGCCAGGGCACATAGGAGAAGCGCCCATTTGCTTCTCCACCCCCCCTCCTTCCTCTCTGTCTCTCTCTTCCCCTCTCGCAGCCGAGGCTCCATTGGAGCAAAGATGGCCCAGGCACTGGGGATGGCTCCTTGGCCTCTGCCCCAGGCGCTAGAGTGGCTCTGGTCGCGGCAGAGCGACGCCCCAGAGGGGCAGAGCATCGCCCCCTGGTGGGCAGAGCGTTGTCCCTGGTGGGCGTGCCGGGTGGATCCCGGTCGGGCGCATGCGGGAGTCTGTCTGACTATCTCTTCCCGTTTCCAGCTTCAGAAAAATACAAAAAAAAAAAAAAAAAAAAAAAAAAGAGAGAGAGAGAGAGAAAGGGGGGAGGAGCAGGAAGTATCAGCTCCTATATGTGCCTTGACCAGGCAAGTTCAGGGTTTTGAACCAGCGACCTCAGCATTCCAGGTTGATGCTTTATCTACTGTGCCACCGCAGGCCAGGCCAATACTGTCCTACTTTTTAATCCTTATTTTGGATGGATTATATAGTTACTGATGTTCAGGTTTTTTTTATGTGGCAGAGACAGAGTCGGAGAGAGGGACAGACAGACAGGAAGGGAGAGGTGAGAAATACCAATTCTTTGTTGTGGTTCCTTAGTTGTCCATTGATTAATTTCTTATATGTGCCTTGACTGGGGGGCTACAGCAGACCGAGTGACCCCTTGCTTGAGCCAGTGACCCTGGGCTCAAGCTGGTGAACCTTGCTCAAACTGGATGAGCTCGCGCTCAAGCTGGCGACCTCGGGATCTCGAACCCGGGCTCTCCGCATCCCAGTCTAACGCTCTATCCACTGCGCCACCACCTGGTCAGGCAATGTTCAGGTTTTTTTAAGAAAGAGAAAGAGACAGGAAGTGCGGAGGTGGGAGGAGAGAGATGAGAAGCCATCAGTTCATAGTTTTGTTCACTTTAGTTGTTTATTGCTTTCTCATATGCCTTTACTAGGAGGCCCAAGCCGAGCCAGTGACCATTTGCTCAAGCCAGCAACCTTGGGCTCAATGCACTAACTTTGGGCTTCAAGTTAGCAACCTTTGGGCTCAAGCCAGTGAACTTGGGATCATGTCATTGGTCCTGCACTCAAGCCAGATGAACCCGCGCTCAAGTGAACAAGCTCATGCTCTAGCCCAGGGGTCCCCAAACTTTTTACACAGGGGACCAGTTCACTGTCCCTCAGACCGTTGGAGGGCCGGACTATAAAAAAAACTATGAACAAATCCCTATGCACACTGCATATATCTTATTTTAAAGTAAAAAAACAAAACGGGAACAAATACAATATTTAAAATAAAGACCAAGTAAACTTAAATCAACAAACTGACCAGTATTTCAATGGGAACTATGCTCCTCTCTCTGACCACCAATGAAAGAGGTGTCCCTTCCAGAAGTGCGGCAGGGGCCGGATAAATGGCCTCAGGGGGCTGCATGCCGCCCGCGGGCCGTAGTTTGGGGACCCCTGCTCTAGCCGGTGACTTTTGGGTTTCAAACTGGGAACCTCGGTGTCTTGAGTCTACATTCTCTCCACTGCATCACCATCTGTCAAGCCTGATGTTCAGTTTTGTTTGCTATTTACTCAGAGGTTAGGTCGAACATTTGGATAAAAAGAATTTAGGTGTATGTAATAAATAAAATAAGGAAATACATGCCTTAGTTTAGTGAGGAAGGGCTATGTAAAGAATGCTTACCTTACTTGGCAGAGTGCCACTTCTGTGAGAGACCATGAAGCAGTGGTTTCTGCTGTCAGAAGTGATTGACGTTGCACTAGTTGCAGAACACATCTCAAGACAGTATGCAGGAAGAGTCTCTTGGCTGATTAACAGATTACACAAATCTTTGAGAATAAAACACGTACAATGCTGAAACTATAATTTTCATAAGACCTAGTAGTCATGCTGGGAAAGAATTATTATTTCTCTTCCTATTTTCATTGGTACCAGTCATTGGCATATCTGTGAATACAGAGCTATTGTGAACAATGTCACTCTTGCCCTCAAAGATCTTACGTCCAGGTTGGCATGGCAACATGTCAAACAGAAAAACTAAACAAGTAAGTGATACGAGAAGTTGGCCTAGGTTCATACAGAGGAATCAGAGGTGGGGTTCATATGCGTTTTAGACAGTTGTTTGATATCCTGCCTCCTCCTGTCTACTGCTGGCATGCTAGGCCTCTGTGTACAGTTTGTGGCCATTTAATAGTCAGTCTTTGAAGACCATCAAGGACTTTCACTCCTTTGCTGGTCAGCTTGTTGCTGTGGCAGTCGAGCGTTAACTGGAATGTTGCTTTATTTTCCTCACTGGTCCAGTGTGGCCAGCTGCAGCCTCCGCCCTGCAGTGAGGTGGCGCACCCGCCTCTGCCTGGCTGAAGGAAGGCTCCTTAGTACTTTCTATCAACCCAGCATCTGCTTCATGGCTTTTAGAAGCTCCTCAAGTGGCCCGTCGATGGGACCTGTTACCTGCAGAGTGTTCTTGTGCTTTTATATTTGTTTGATCATTTAAATGGTAACTTGGGAGAGGGAGTAGTAAACAAATAGGGCTCATTTATCATGAATACATTTGGTGTTTTATGTTTTCCCATTTTACTGAACTCTCTTAATAGTACTGTTTCATTCAGTTCTGTTGAGTTTTCCATATGGAACATTATAGTATTTATAAATATAAATAATGATTTTTGGATCTTTCTTTTTATACGACGTTTTTATTTTTCCTGTCATAATGCACTTCCTGGAATTTCTAAAGTGATATTGAATAACATATTGGTGGGCATCTTTGATTAATTCTCACCTTAGCCAGACCGCCTTTAGCACTGTTGATTTTAATTACTGTCTGCATATTGCCAAATGGCTTTCTGGAAAGATGGACTAGAATTGAAGTGTGCACAACACCCACATCCTCGTTGAGTGGCCAGAGTTTTGGGAAGGCTCTTCTTATCGGCGGTTCTGACATTTTATCATGAAATTTGAGTTTGGTCATTTGTTATTTCCTCTAGAAATTCTGGAGTCCACGAGAACAGAGTTGGCCTACAATCATACATCGTTTTATTCTCATCAAATTAGTGTACACAACTTGCCCTTCCTCTTCCAAAGCAACACGGTGTAGAGTTGAAATTGTTGTTTATCCTGGCAACACAAGTTTTTTGTTTTGTTTTGTTTTGTTTTTTACAGAGACAGAGAGAGAGTCAGAGTGAGGGATAGACAGGGACAGACAGACAGGAACGGAGAGATGAGAAGCATCAATCATTAATTTTTCGTTGCGCATTGTGACACCTTAGTTGTTCATTGATTGCTTTCTCATATGTGCCTGTCTGACCGTGGGCCTTCAGCAGACCGAGTAACCCCTTGCTGGAGCCAGCAACCTTGGGTCCAAGCTGGTGAATTTTTGCTCAAACCAGATGAGCCCGTGCTCAAGCTGGCGACCTTGGGGTCTCTAACCTGGGTCTTCCGCATCCCAGTCTGACGCTCTATCCACTGCGCCACCACCTGGTCAGGCGCAACACAAGTTTTTAGTGGGAAAAACATATGGGCCTTGGAGGCAGATATCAAATATTAACTCTTACTAATAGCCTGGTGATTTCTGATAAGGTTAGCTGAAAGTCTTTGAGCCTTGGTTTAATCATTTGTAAAACAGAGTTTTCCTGTCTCACAGGGAGGCTGTGGATGTGGAGTAAGATGTGAAGTGGGTCCTTAGTCATCAGAACCTTCAGTCCTTGCTCCAGCCTCTTCTCTCCCCAGTGGCTCGTTAGCATCCCATGGCCATTCCCAAAGAATTGGCTAGGATTTTGGTAGACTTTCATTTTAATCTGAGATAAAGTTCTGCCTTTTTTTCTTCATTATTCTTTGTCCCATTTTAATTTTCAAATCGAAATTCGAGTAATTGTTTTTACATATCCTTTAAATAATTTACTTTATTCCAGATTTTTAAAAACCACTTAATGGGTAGAATATAAATACAATTATAACGGTAGTCTAACATTTATTGAGCGATTTTACCTACGTGGCAGACAGGTAATTAAGGTACTTTGTATTATTTAGTCTTCCCAACAATCCTACTTTATAGGAAACTGAGGCACAGAAAGGTCATGCACTGACCTGTGGTGGCACAGTGGATAAAGCGTCGACCTGGAAATGCCGAGGTAACCGGTTCGAAACCCTGGGCTTGCCTGGTCAAGGCACATATGGGAGTTGATGCTTCCAGCTCCTCCCCCCTTCTCTCTCTCTGTCTCCCCCCCCTCTGTCTCTCCCTCTCCTTTCTAAAATGAATAAAAAATAAAAAATAAAAAAAATTTATTAAAGAAAAAAAAAAAAAGAAAGGTTATGCAGTTTGGGAGCAGGGCCCAGGCTGCACACTTTTGCAGTCTGAGCTGTACAGGTGACAGCTGCTGCCCATGGACCACTGTTGTGGTCCTGAAGGGTTTGTTCCTTTAAAACCTGTTCTGTTGCATGTGTGTGTGTGTGTGTGTGTGTGTGTGTGTAGAGATAGGTATAGGAAAAATAATCTGAGGTTTTTTTTAATGTTTATTTTATTGATTTTAGAGAGAGAGGAACAAGGAGAGAGAGAGCCAGTTCCTGTATGTGCCCTGACGGGAATCGAACTGACGACCTCTGCGCTTCCGGACAGTGCTCTGACCACCCAAGCTATCTGAGGGCAAACTCAGGGCTAATCTTGAGTTTTTGAACAGGCTAATTATTATGAAATTAGAAAGCAAGTGTCAAATATAGGGCATTCATGTCTATTGAATATGTTAATTCTAATCAGTAGCATCAAGACTTTTCCTTACCTAGGCAGTATAACTTTACTTATTCCTTCTTGAAATTGCCACCCAGATCTGAACCTTGTACTATTTCTGTAGAACCCTGGTTTAACTTTGTCCTAGAGTATTATAAAGTCTTTAGTATTGGAATATTTAAAGACTTTTTTTATTTTATAAAACTGAAGTCTACCCATTAAACAGTTCACCCCTGCCCCCCAAGTCCCTGTCAACCACTGTATAATTTCTCTCTCTCTGATTTTGACTACTCAGAGTATCTTACATAAGTGGAATCATACAGTATTTGTCTTTTTGTGACAGGCTTATTTTTCATTTAGCACAATGTCCCCCAAGTTCATCCATGTTATAGCATGTGTCAGAATGTCCTTTCTTATTTTTTAAGATCTTATTTATTGATTTTTAGAGAGAGAGAAGGAGGTGGAGGAGTGGGAAGCATTAATAGTTGCTTCACATATGTGCCTTGACCTGGCAAGCCCAGGTTTCAAACCAGCAACCTCAGCACTCCAGGTTGATGCTCTATCCACTGCGCCACCACAGGTCAGGCCATTTTGTTTATATGAGAGTGCCCAAATCTATAGAAAATTTGAGTAAGGTTATTTAAACAAAACAGAGGACACACTGGGAGCAATATCTCAACAAACTGAGAAAAATGCTTCCTTGGAACGACAGTGTGCAGCTTCTTTTATGTATTTGGAATTGAGGGAACGAAGGAGGATGACCTGGAGGCGGGAGAGAGCAAGGCAGGGGTTGGGCCACAGGGCAGTTAACAAGATTATGTGCTCTCTTGAGGGTGGTCATGCCTCTGCTTCCCAGGAGTATGGAAAAGAGGCTTTCAAAGGTGTGTTAACCTAGATGCAGAGAAACAACGGACAGGGCTTGCTTAAGGCAAAGATAAGCAGTTACTATGGAAGTTATAAGCTTGAGGTGCACCTACCCACCATGACCTGCCCAGGTGAGAATGTATGATCAGACCATCCTGTGAGGTTGCTTTTGGTTAGCTTTATTATAGGTAGAGCTCCTTTGTGTCCACACTTTTTAAGGCAGAATAATATTCTGTTGTATGGATATTCCACATTTTGCTTATGCCTTCATCTATTGGTAGACACTGAGGGGTTGCTTCCATGTTATTATTTGGGTAGTCTTTTCAGTATAGTTCACATCAGTAAATTCTCCTTTCTTTGGCCAAATTTGAGCTTTCTCTTTCTCTCTCTCTCTCTCTCTCTCTTTCTCTTTCTCCTCTTCTTCTTCTTCTTCTTCTTCTTTTTTTTTTTTGCCTTTGCATCATTCTCTTAAGACCCTCCCTAGCTTTATGTTGCCAGGGATCAGTCCTTGGGTCAAGATTCTCTGAGCTCTGCCCCAGAGCACTTTGCTGGCTAAGGCTTACGGCATTTATCTGGTGGTTTTGAAGTCTGTCTATTGCCTCACTTCTCCTACTCTGCAGGGGGCTCCTCTAGGCAGGTCCCAGGCCTCGCTGGACCTCACATGCTAGCGCCCAGCCCTTGCCTGGACCGGGGCCTGGGCGAGGCACTCAGTGAACATTTCTGGCGTGAGTGTCCCTTGGCTGCTTTCTTCATTTCACAATTCATTTTGGCCTCTTGCAGCTAAAATGAAAACACGTCATCTATTGATTTGATGCTTGCCTTTATTAAGCCTTCCTAAGCTTTGCATATTTCTTCCTGAAAGTCTGAGTCGTTCACTGATGAAGTGTCTGAATTAGCGTTTATTTACCCAGTCTCCACTGAGTTGAATTGTGGCACCTTTTGAGACTGCCTTCACTTTTGTCTCAGAGTTTATATATACTAGCTGATTGTAAACAAATTACAATTGGTTTATTTAATATGGGTAGTTGTTTGGTAGTCTCTGCTCTTTCTTATTTATTACTGTTATTTCAAGAGAGAGACAGAGGGACAGACAGAAAGGGAGAGAGATGAGAAGCATCAGCTGGAAGTTGTGTTAGGTAAGTTGTTCATTGATTGCCTTTTTTTTTTTTTCCGAAGCTGGAAACGGGGAGGCAGTCAGACAGACTCCCGCATGCGCCCAACCAGGATCCACGGGGCAAGCCCACCAGGGGACGATGCTCTGCCCATCTGGGGTGTCGCTCTGTTGCAACCAAAGCCATTCTAGCGCCTGAGGCAGAGGGCACAGAGCCATCCTCAGCGCCCGGGCCAACTTTTGCTCCAGTGGGGCCTTGGCTGCGGGAGGGGAAGAGAGAGACAGAGAGGAAGGAGGGGGGGGGTGGAGAAGCAAATGGTCGCTTCTCCCATGTGCCCTGGCCGGGAATCGAACCCGGGTCCCCGCACGCCAGGCCAACGCTCTACCACTGAGCCAACCGGCCAGGGCCTTGATTGCTTTTTATACGTGCATTATCTGGGGGGCTACAGCAGAGCGAGTGACCCCTTGTTCAGGCCAACGACCTTGGGCTTCAAGCCAGTGACCTTGGGCTCAAGCTGGAGACCTTGGGGTTTCGAACCTGGGTCCTCAGCATCCCAGGTTGACACTCTGTCCACTCAGCCACAGTCTGGTCAGGCTATTTTGTTTGTTATTAATTGTTGCTCTTATTTTGTTTGTTTTGTTAGTAATTGTTGCTTATCACGTATCAAGAAAGCATCTGAGTCGACAGGTGGGTAGCTGTTTAGGTCCAGCCCCCTCAGGGTTGTGTCACAAGTCACTGAAGAGGAAGGGCAGAGAACTTTCTAACTCACAAATGCTTCGTCTCTTGTAGCTCAGGACTTGTTTCTTTCTTTAGAAATTTTGAAAAGGATAGCTCTAATTTAGATATAACTATCCTCCCAAAGTTTAAAAAAAAGGTTCTGAAAGTTGGATTTTAGAGTTAGATTTCAGTGCGAATGAATCTGCTTCAGGAAAGACAAAGGGCTGTGTGCACAGGGCAGTGAGAAGGGGGCAGGTTGTGGAAAGCGTTACTGGGAGACTTGAAATTAATTTAGAACCTTTAATTCCTAAATTAGAAATTTAGGAGT
The DNA here is from genome assembly GCF_036850995.1 of Saccopteryx leptura. NCBI lineage: Eukaryota > Metazoa > Chordata > Mammalia > Chiroptera > Emballonuridae > Saccopteryx > Saccopteryx leptura. The sequence goes on along the minus strand of NC_089505.1, from coordinate 9,722,456 downwards.
GGGATTTAGGAGTAAGGAGTTTAAGTACCAACAGATTAGTTCAACAACTGCTGACAGGCTGTTGCTGAGTCAACTGGAGGCGGCCCTCACTCAGGGAGACTGCAGGCCCGTAGGGAAGCGAACGACGCCTTCTTTTCTGGATTTTCATGAGTTTCATGTGATAGGAGGGCAGATGTGTTTCAGGCATCCAGAATTAGCAGTTAGACCAGTGGTCACAGACATTTTTACCATCCTGTTCTTTGTATTATTTTCCCTTTATGCCCCAGAAATGACTGCGATCTTATTAATAGCTGAGAACTTTTGTTCAGTATAAGGTAATGCTATTAATTAACAGCTCCTGTTTGTTCTGTACAGTTGACCTTTGAGCAATGAGAGGGTTAGAGGCGCCATCTCTGCCCGAACACAGTTGAAAATCTATGTAACTTTGTTCTGGACTTTTACTTACTGACTTGAGAGAGAAGAGATTGAGAGAGAGAAAGGCAGGGAGAGGAAGAGTGGGAAGCACCAAATAGCAGTGGTTTCTTGTACTTGCCTTGACCCGGCAAGCCTGGGGTCTGGAACCCTCAGCATTCCAGCTGGTTGCCTCATCTGCACCACCACAGGTCAGGAGAAAGTCTGTGTAACTTTGACTCACCTTTATAGTTGACCTTTCACATCCACAAATTCAACCAACTGCACGTTGGAAACTAGTTTTTTCAATCTGTGGTTGTAAAATCTGCAGATATGGAGGGCTGACTGTATATTTATTTATTGGGAAAAATCCATGTAGGAGTGGACTTGCACAGTTTACACCCGTGTTGTTCAAGGTCAGTTGTACTTAATTATATGCTTCGTGGTGAGCACGGTGAGGGAGAAGGTAGCGGTGGAGGAGCAGGGGGTCTGGAGGGAGCCCCGTGGACTCGGCATCCGGGTCAGGCCGCGGAGGGGACGGAGGAGGAGCAGGGGGTCTGGAGGGAGCCCCGTGGACTCGGCATCCGGGTCAGGCCGCGGAGGGGACGGAGGAGGAGCAGGGGGTCTGGAGGGAGCCCCGTGGACTCGGCATCCGGGTCAGGCCGCGGAGGGGACTGCAGCTGGGACTGAGGAGGAACAGTGAAAAGGGAGGGGGAACGCCAGCAGGCAGTCCTGCTGAGATCTTCCTAGGATTACTCATTGAAAACCCTCACCTGCTCTGAGATAGGTGCTGTTGTAATCCCGAGGTTACAGCTGGGGAAACAGACTTGAGTGGTGACCTGGCACAGCTATTGTCATGCAGCGAGGGGACTGAAGTCAGGCATTCAGATCCGGACTCCCTTAACCACTGCTGCCTCCCAAGTTGACAAGTGTCTCCACAGCCACTTACGATTTCAGCCAAGAACAAAGAAGTGTGGCAGTTTGCTTGTGTAACTTAGATGCATAGTTCTCAGTGCATGTTTCATACTTAGATAACAGACTGAGAATAGATCACTACATGTTTTAAATATTGGAAAATAGCTTATGGACTTTGATTAGTGGGTTTTATTTTTTTTTTAATATATTTTTTAATTGATTGAATTTAGAGAGACTGAAGGAGGGGGGGAGAGAAGCATTCATGTGTTGTTCCACTTAGTTGTGCATTCATTGGTTGGTTACCCTATGTGCCCTAGCCAGGGATCAAACCCACAACTTTGATGGTTTGGAATGATGCTTCAACTGCTGGTCTGTATACTGGTGATGCTCTCCCAGAAATGATAGATTATCGACTCTTTAATCTTCATGCAACATTAGGGTGGTTAACTCTTTCGTGGACTGGCACGAAATTTCTGGTGGACTGGCACCAGTATGTGGACTGGCAGTTGGAAAGAACACTGCCTGACTAACCGGCCAGGTCTGATCCGTGGGCTTCAGGCAGGTAGGACACTCAGGACCTGTGTTTGCGAATCTGGGCAAACTTAGTCGTGTTACCTGTGGAGGGAATGGATGCCCTTGTTGTTGAGGGACTTACTCAAGACCTCACTGGAGCTTGAACTTAGTTAGGACCCTTCACTCCTAGGTCAGAGTTTTTCCTTGGAACACATCTGCTTTTACAGATAGTGTTGTGAATGAAAGTTAGAGTTTTAAAGAATATGTAAGATGCTAAAAATCGTCAGGATCACCAGTAGCCTCCATGGAGCCGCCTCCGAGGTCGTCATCCATGGTGACCTCTTGGCAGCCTCTCCTTGCTTGGCTGTCAGGACCCCGTTCGCTGTTGGCCTTCTTCCTCCTCTGGACTGCCTTTCCCCCCTCCACGGGCTTCCCCACCATCACCTGGCCCGGAATGCTGGGCTCCCAGGGCTCCCACTGGGCCTCTTCTCCACCTGCATCCTCTCTCCCCACTGGACCTCTTCTCCACCTGCATCCTCTCTCCCCACTGGACCTCTTCTCCACCTGCATCCTCTCTCCCCACTGGACCTCTTCTCCACCTGCATCCTCTCTCCCCACTGGACCTCTTCTCCACCTGCATCCTCTCTCCCCACTGGGCCTCTTCTCCACCTGCATCCTCTCTCCCCACTGGACCTCTTCTCCACCTGCATCCTCTCTCCCCACTGGACCTCTTCTCCACCTGCATCCTCTCTCCCCACTGGGCCTCTTCTCCACCTGCATCCTCTCTCCCCACTGGACCTCTTCTCCACCTGCATCCTCTCTCCCCACTGGGCCTCTTCTCCACCTGCATCCTCTCACCAACGCATCCTTTTCTGTGAGAACTCAGCTTTCTGTGGATGACTCTTAAGTTACTACCTCTCGTCCGGGCTTTTCCTCTGATGTTCAGATTCATGTGTCCAGCTTCTTATTTGATCTTGACATTTGGATGTCTCACAAACAATGCAAACTTGTGAAATGGGACTGCTTCCGTAGGCCCTGTTCATAGCACTCCTGTCCCCTGTCCTTTCTTCACTCCCGTTATTGACTGCTTTGGTTGTTCTGGGCTCTTAAGTCCGTCTTCCAGACAGGTATCAGTAAATCAGTATAGATGGGCCCCACTGGTAACACTCATGCCAGAGGATCCCTTTGCCACAGCAATCTCGGTTTTAAACTTGGACTAACAGAAGTGATGGGCAGAGAGCAGCACTTGCTCTGCAGAAGTACCGAGGAGTGTCTTAGCAAACAGGGAGGCCCAAGTTATTAGACTGCAGACATCCTTCTCCCTTCTTTTCTGGGTCCTGAATGTCACCCTGACCCGCCTACAGTGCGAGGTCAGGGCAGGGAGGTGTGTCCTTAGACCTCAGAGAGGGGTCGGGAGGACTGTGGGACTGGAGCTGGACTTCCGGGGACCTGCTGTGCAGCAGCGATCATATGGTGACCTTGCCTCTTTAGAATTACTTAGTCACAGCTAGGGGCGCCCACTTACAAATAAGCTACCCATGTGTTTGTGGACTCCTCGGGGAAATCTCTCCCGGGGCCACCAGGAGCAAGGAGCGCCTTGGCCGTGGCAGCAGGGGCAGCTCGGGCAGCTCCTCCTCCCTGTTCTCTGCTGCGTTTCCCGCTCTGGGATAGCACAGTGGGGACTGTGTGCGGTTCTGTTCTGGGGTCGCACGAGGCCTGCTGGCTCTGAGTGACTGGTGGCCTGGAGAAGAACTTGGCTTTTGTGTGGAAGCGCCTGCTCTGCGTCTGGAACGCACATCTGATACCAGGACACGTCTGATGGTTCTCAGGCTGAGGAGTGGCTTCAGCAAAGCGGATACCCTGAAATGGCCCCCTGCTTCCTGCGGCAGCCTCAGTGTGTGGGGGCCAGAAATGTCCCTTCTCCCCGTTTTCTGGCTGCGGTAATCTCTGGTCTTTCTGGGCTGTCTCATGCTCTGCTTTCTTCACTCATAGACCACCCCTCCGGCCCCCCTTCCTGGGGCTCTCAGCCCCTTTGATCCTGGGGCCTTTGTTCATGTCGGGCCTTCTCTTCTAGAGGCATAGGCGGTGTGGGCTTTCTCTTTCATGCTAAATCCATCATCCCAGGCGTGGGTGACGGAACTGCGAGGGATCTTAACCCTCTTGATGGTCCAGCACGTGCAGTGCCGTGTTTGCTTTGGATGAGGTGTTGGGGGAAGGGCCAGGTCTGTGTTCCCAGCACGGCTCCCCTGCGAGGTGTCCAGTCTTGATGTAGGACAGTGAGCCATACTGACACTGCAGCTTCGTGAGGAAACAGCCGAGTCCAGCGCCTGACCTTTCCCTTGGGTGGAGCGTTTAGAGGGGAAATGTAGAATAAAAGGTTTTGGGGGGTTTATTTTGGTCCCTTGCTTTAAATGTAAAATGATCCTGCATTTTCCAAAAGATGTTCTTGTTATCAGAACTAAATGATGGTGTTTATGCTTCTGTTGATGGAATTGATTGGATGCTTAGCTCTTCCTTTTGATTTTACATTGATAATGTGTGATTTGAGAAAATTTTATATCATTGGTTTGGACAACAGTTACTTTGACAGTATGAGTTTTTACATCTTGATTGTTTTATCTGTTTTATTACTTTATTTTATTTATTTTTTGTGACAGAGACTGAGCGAGACAGAGAGAGGGACAGATAGGGACAAGACAGGAAGGAAGAGAGACGAGAAGCATCAACTCGTAGTTGTGGCTCCTTAATTGTTCACTGATTGCTTTCTCATATGTGCCTTGACTGGGGGGCTCCAGCACACTGAGTGACCCCTTGCTCAAACCAGATGAGCCTGTGCTTAAGCTGGTGACCTCGGGGTTTCTAACCTGGGTCCTCCACATCCCAGTCCGACGCTCTAACCACTGCGCCACCGCCTGGTCAGGCCCTTTAATTTGTTTTTTAATAGATGCCAGCAAGTATTTATTTAATCCTGATTTTTAGTTAGTTAATTTATTTTTTATTCTGATTCTCCCCTCCGTTAGGACAACTAGTTGAACAAATACTTGCAGAGAACACCATGTCAGGAATGGTGAAAGTGAGGAAATAGGTCACAGCCTATGGTAGGGAGTCGTGTGGGTGAGGTCAGCTGTCCCGTACACAGACAAGGGTGGACAGAAGACTGGGATTGGTTTTGGATGATATAGAACAATTAATAATAGTTTAGAATTCAAATCTTATATATGTTTTCTACCATCTAGTTGAAACTTTATAAAGATACTGTTAATTTACATATAAACATGATTTAGCCCACGTGTGGTAGAAAGTGTGCTCTTTCTCTTCGGTTATATTCCAATTTCAGTTTTATGAGAAGAAAATAATAGAGTTGGTACGATTATATTTAGAAAATATTTATACTTCCTAGTCTAAGTATATGATAGTCTATTTGTATCCATGAGCAAAATCTTTTAACACATGGCTTAAACAGTGCAAAAATTAGTTTAAAATGACTTCATTAGTGCTTAATTTCAGATAATTAAAAGAGAAAAGCAGACTGTCCCTTTCCAGGCTTAGTCGTTGACACGAGAGTAACTGGGACAGTGTCCTTGGCCGGGCTCCTGCCCCGCCCCTGGGGCGGGGCATCCCTCCATCATCTTGCTGAGACATGCAGCAGACTTACTCCTGCTCATCAGGAGGTTCTCAGATGCAGCAGACAGCTGCATACTGGCTTGGCTTGGAATTTAGCATGTGAACTTCTCTACTTAGAGTGTTATGCCCTAGCCCAGTGGTTTTCAAACTTTCTGAAGTTGAGGTGCATTTAAAATCCTACAAATAATTGTAGGCACACTTTGTATACAAGTTTCTGAGAAATATGTTATAGTAATTAAGTCAAATATTAAAGAAAAAATAAAGTCCAAGCATGATTTTATGGTAATTAAATGAAATAAATATGACAAAATTCAATGTATTCTGACATTAAAAAACGTTTTTATGTTACATTTTTTGAGTTACGCTTTTTAGAATTCATTAAAAAGGGTTAAAAAATAAAAAAAACAAAAAAATTTATCTTTTTATATATATAGATACATTCTTGGTAAGATTTAGTAAATTCGGCAGGTCCTGGTGCAAATGTGTTAAGTTTTTTCATTCTTGTGTTTCTGAGGAACATGGGCCTGATGTGTCCTAGCAATTTCTTCAATGTTTGGGCATATATTTGAAAGGCAGACTCTCATTTCCTCGTCAATACATTGAAGAATTCCTCTCTTTTTATTCTTAATTGTGTTGAGTGCAGAAAACCCCCACCATACATATCATCTTAACTTTACACCAAACAAAGGATAGAAGAAACTTGTCTCCAGTCTTTCTGGGGAACATGGGGGGTAGTGTAAACAATCCAGCACCACAGCTTAACAGCCTTTTGTAACCTCATCAGGCAAGTGAGGTGGGGGGGTTGGGAGACTATCAGCTTACAGCCAATTCCCCACACCTCTGTCCCCCAAAAATCTAAACTCCAAAAACCCTGTTGGTTTTTTGGTCCCCAACAGGCACATATTTCTCTGGAATACCATAGGGTGTATCTGGAAATCTTCTAGGGCGCACCAGTGCACCCTGGCATGCTCTTTGAGAACCACTGTCCTAGACCCTAGGACCGATGTTTTGGATGGTGTTGTGGAGTTAGGCGATGCTTCTTCCTGAGCAGGCCACACGTGAGGCATTGGCTGTGTGGGTAGACAGGACTTACATTACAGTATGTGTAAGGCTCTGGTGTTCCTAATAACTGGGGAGTCACAATTGACAATTTAGTGAGAAAATGGCATTTTTCATACATATTCTTTCATTTCCTTTTATTTATCAACTTGAATGATTGTTGTTGAGAGGTAGGCCTTAGTGTGAATTTTAATTCGAATTGAGATCCAACATTAATCTGTGGTAGCAATCCCAATGTAATATGAATGCATTCAAAGAAAAGAAACCTGTTAGCCCTGGCCGGTTGGCTCAGTGGTAGAGCGTCGGCCTGGCGTGCAGAAGTCCCGGGTTCGATTCCCGGCCAGGGCACACAGGAGAAGCGCCCATATGCTTCTCCACCCCTCCCCCTCTCCTTCCTCTCTGTCTCTCTCTTCCCCTCCTGCAGCCGAGGCTCCATTGGAGCAAAGATGGCCCGGGCGCTGGGGATGGCTCCTTGGCCTCTGCCCCAGGTGCTAGAATGACTCTGGTCACAACAGAGCGACGCCTGGAGGGGCAGAGCATCGCCCCCTGGTGGGCAGAGCGTCGCCCCCTGGTGGGCGTGCCGGGTGGATCCCGGTCGGGTGCATGCGGGAGTCTGTCTGACTGTCTCTCCCCGTTTCCAGCTTCAGAAAAATACAAAAAAAAAAAAAAAAAAAAAAAAAAAGAAAAGAAAAGAAACCTGTTAGAAAATGGGTAATTGGAGCTGGGTCAGGTGCATGGTGCTGTGTCCTCTTATGCCATTGCATTTTTTTTTTTTTTTGGAATTGCTTTTTTATTTTTGATACTTTCCACTGGTCATTTATTACCTCCTCTTCCTTGTTTTTTTTTTTTTTCTTTTACAGAGACGGAGAGAGTCAGAGAGAGGGATAGATAGGGACAGACAGACAGGAACGGAGAGAGATGAGAAGCATCAATCATCAGTTTTTTTTCTTTACGACACCTTAGTTTTTTTTTTTAGTTTTTATTTATTTATTTATTTATTTTACAGAGACAGAGACAGAGTGATAGACAGGGACAGACAGACAGGAACGGAGAGAGATGAGAAGCATCAATCATTAGTTTTTCATTGCGCATTGCAACATCTTAGTTGTTCATTGATTGCTCTCTCATACGTGCCTTGACCGCAGGCCTTCAGCAGACCGAGTAACCCCTGCTGGAGCCAGCGACCTTGGGTTCAAGCTGGTGGGCTTTTCCTCAAACCAAATGAGCCCACGCTCAAGCTGGCGACCTCGGAGTCTCGAACCCGGGTCCTCTGCATCCCAGTCTGACGCTCTATCCACTGCGCCACCGCCTGGTCAGGCGACACCTTAGTTTTTGATTGCTTTCTCATATGTACCTTGACCGTGGGCGTTCAGCAGACTGAGTAACTCCTTGCTCAAGCCAGCGACCTTGGATCCAAGCTGGTGAGCTTTTGCTCAAATCAGATGAGCCTGCAGTCAAGCTGGCGACCTTGGGGTCTCGAACCTGGGTCTTCCGCATCTCAGTTCGACGCTCTATACACTGCGCCACCGCCTGGTCAGGCCTTCCTTGGTTATTTAAAGACATTTTTTCTTCATTTTTTTTCACTAGGAATTTCTTTTCTTAGCTTTTAGGAAGAAGTGGCTGCCTGAATGTGGATTTTATTTTTATTATGAAAATTAGTGGCCCTGGTCAGTTGGCTCAGCAGTAGAACATCGGCCAGGCGTGGATGTCCTGGTTTTGATTTGCAGTCAGGGCACACGGGAGAAGCAACCATCTGCTTCTCCACTCCCCCATCCCTTCTCTCTCTCCCTCTCCTCTCTCACTCTGTCTCTGTCTCTCTCTCTTGTCCTCCTTCTCCTGTAGCCATGGCTCAGTTGGAGCAAGGTGGCCCCAGGTGCTAAGGATGGCTCCATGACCTCGCCTCAGGCACTAAAATAGCTTGGTTGCCAAGCAGTGGCCCAGATGGGCAGAGCATCACCCCATTGGGGGCTTGCCAGGTGAATCCCAGTCGTGGAACATGTGGGACTCTGTCTCTCTACCCCCCCACTTAAGAAAAATTAAAAAAGAAAATTAGTTTCTTACAGAAATTCTTTAGGGAAATGAAAAACTGCTTTGCACCAAGGGAGAAAACCATGGTCAGGAGGAATCCCTGCACAATTTGAATTCCCCCATAAATGGCTTCCTCAGTGCCTCTGGAGCTATGAACACTGTTGGCACAGTTCCTCCCGGCTGTGGGTATGGAGCTGGAAGCCCAGCTGTCCTTGGGAAGATGGCTGTAGTTGGGTGGTGAATTGATAGGATTTTGTAATTGAGGTCCTGGGCCATCTTTAGGTTAGCAGGAGAGAGTCTTACATTCTAAAAGTGTTTGAAAGATGCACTCTTATCCTGTAGTACACATTTTACCTGTGTAAGTTGGGAGAGAGAAACACTGTCATTTGTCATCTAAATTAGAAAGTCAAGACTGTCTTTTATTCATAGTTTCTCCACTGCTTGGCACAGAGGTTAGGGTGTCAGGCACTCAGTGTTTGTTCAGTGAGTGAATGGATAGACAGATGTATGGATAAATAGTTGGTTTTCATTTTTAAAATATTTTATTTGAAAAGAAACAGTAGTAGATACATTAAATCTGAGAAAAAAATAGCCGCTTTGAATCCTTTGTGGTCCCTGTGCTTTGGGTGAGTGCCTGTGAGGTAAATGGCCTGTTCCATGGGCCGGCTGAGGTGCCTCCGTTTAAGGACATTCTGGGGAAGATACTCAAAAGGGCAGAGGGAGAAAGACACCAGAATCTCCTTTGTTTCCATGCATTTTACTGGTATCTGAGAGGGTAATTCGAAGTTTGGACTCCTCAGTTGAAGTCTCTGCCTTAATTTTCTTATTTACAGAACCAGCCTGGGTAAATAGTGATTCTTCTTTCCCAATCTGGTTTTTATCCTTCTGTCACTCCAAAGGGATGACAGGGACAAGTGGCAATATTCCACAGGTAAACAGAAGGAGACAGGAAGACCAGTGAAAGCTCCATGGTTCTTGTTAACTAGTCTGATTGAGAGTCATGCTTTGAGGAAGAATGAGAAGGACATTGCTCTATTTGATGCATTGCACATTTTTTACCACATTACCTGAGCCCTCAAAAAACCACTTTTACAGAATTATACTTTGATGTTAAGTTTTATTCAGGTTTGCTATAGGAAGTAAGTGTAAGTCCTGTTGTACATTCATGTGAGATTGCATTGGACATTATTGTTAACATCTTCTGATGACCCTCTGTAGTGCTGCACTGTTTAATTTTTTTCAGAATTAAATAATAGGGAAAACGCTCTCTCTGGGTAACGAGTTTCCTCATTTCTGATAATAAGATTTCTGTAAGACATTCGGAGTCTCCTTTTTCCCTGATTACAAGCATACTTAAGGCCAAGTTTTTTGTGCTTCGTATTGTTAACATTTTTGCTGTCTCCTTTTTCTTAACTGTTTTTCTTTTTATAAGATGATAAATAATGTAATTTTATTTTAATATGCACTTTTTTTTTTCCCAAAGCTGAAAACGGGGAGGCAGTCAGACAGACCCCCGCATGTGCCCAACTGGGATCCACCCAGCATGCCCACCAAGGGGCGATGCTCTGCCCATCTGGGGGCGTCGCTCTGCCGCAATCAGAGCCATTCTAGCGCCTGGGGCAGAGGCCACAGAGCCATCCTCAGCGCCTGGACCAACTTTGCTCCAGTGGATCCTTGGCTGCAGGAGGGGAAGAGAGAGACAGAGAAGAAGGAGAGGGGGAGGGGTGGAGAAGCAGATGGGTGCTTCTCCTGTGTGCCCTGGCCAGGAATCGAACCCGGGACTCCTGCACGCCAGGTCGATGCTCTACCACTGAGCCAACTGGCCAGGGCTTTATATGCACTTTTTATAAAGTACTTTAAATTCTTTCTGGAGAGAGTTATGTTTTTTTTGTTTGTTTGTTATTTTTTTTACAGAGACAGAGTCAGAGAGAGAGAGAGAGATAGGGACAGACAGACGGGAATGGAGAGAGATGAGAAGCATCAATCATCAGTTTGTTTGTTTTTTTTGTTGTGACACTTTAGTTGTTCATTGATTGCTTTCTCATATGTGCCTTGACTGCAGGCCTTCAGCAGACTGAGTAACCCCTTGCTTTAGCCAGAGACCTTGGGTTCAAGCTGGTGAGCTTTGCTCAAACCAGGTGAGCCCGCGCTCAAGCTGGCAACCTCGGGGTCTTGAACCTGGGTCTTCCGCATCCCAGTTCGATGCTCTATCCACTGCGCCACCGCCTGGTCAGGCAGAGGCATGTTTTTAATAGATTGATTAAAACAACAGTACATATTTATTATTCATTAAGCACAAGCTTTGAGTTTATGCTTGTTGGTGCTACAAATTCTCAATACTAACTTAAGTCCAGTTGTTTTTTCTTTCCTGTTTCTCCTGGGCCATGCTGAATATCTCTAAACTAGAAAGCCCGGCGGTCATACAAAATGACCGCTGTTCTAGATATTATAAATTGTAATTAAAATGATTTGTGCAAAGGTGTCTGCTAATTCAAACTGAATTACCCAAGGCAGGCGGCAAGGACGCCCCTTTGCTTACTGCCCCACGGGGTTTCCCCCTTCTACTTGCTTAATTGCTTAAAGTAGAGTGCAATGAAGGAAACCACTGGCGGTACATTTCTTAAGAGCCACCCCAGGCCCTGGCCGGTTGGCTCAGCAGTAGAGCGTCGGCCTAGCGTGCGGAGGACCCGGGTTCGATTCCCGGCCAGGGCACACAGGAGAAGCGCCCATTTGCTTCTCCACCCCTCCGCCGCGCTTTCCTCTCTGTCTCTCTCTTCCCCTCCCGCAGCCAAGGCTCCATTGGAGCAAAGATGGCCCGGGCGCTGGGGATGGCTCTGTGGCCTCTGCCTCAGGCGCTAGAGTGGCTCTGGTCGCAACATGGCGACGCCCAGGATGGGCAGAGCATCGCCCCCTGGTGGGCAGAGCGTCGCCCCTGGTGGGCGTGCCGGGTGGATCCCGGTCGGGCACATGCGGGAGTCTGTCTGACTGTCTCTCCCCGTTTCCAGCTTCAGAGAAATGAAAAAAAAAAAAAAAAAAAAAAATTAAGAGCCACCGCTAGCTCAATAAATAAAGGTGATTTAAATAATAAAATGTTAATTCACATGTCAAAGATCTCTTTGTACACAACATTTCTTGTGTAGATCTTTCTATCATTTTTAAGCTCGCCTTGCAGAGGACCATCAATTATTTTTAATTTTACGTCCGTTCTTTCACGAACTCTTGAACAGGCAACATAAAGTTGACCGTGTCCAAATGCAGGCTCAGGTAAAAAAATGCCAACACGCTTAAGCATTTGGCCCTGAGACTTATTGATGGTCATAGCAAAGGCAAGTTTTACAGGAAATTGTCTACATCTCAATTGAAACAGCAATTCTGTTTGAGATGGAGCCAAATCAATTCTTGGAATGACATGTATTTCACCTTTAGAGGAGCCAAAGACTTAGCTATTATGACATTATTTTTCAATTGGAGAACCTCTAGTCTTGTACCATTGCAAAGACCCCTTGTGGTGTTAAGATTTCTTAACAGCATAATAATTGCTCCAATCTTTAACCTCAATTTGTGAGGTGGCATGCCAGAAGGCGGGACTATTTGAATGCCGTGGCAACTTCACCCCATTGGCTAGTACAGTTACACAAGCAACCAATAAGCTATCGGCAACAAACAGACACTTAAGCTGCATATAATAAAGATTTAGGTATACAAATACTATTTTATTTCAGACCTTGATATTATAGTATAAGAACTTAAAGGAAACAGAATTGATTTGTTTCTTCCAAAAGCTAAGCTGTTGATAAATGACTGAGAATCTGGGTGATATAAATCATCGCCTGAATCCGAGTCTCCTCTTCATTACCTCCAGCTATGATTATAGCACTTAATTGAAATATGGTTTAAGGGAAAATTTGGATCATTATCCTTTTTTCTGCTACTCAGTGACTACTCTCTTGTTTAAGTAACAGCATTTTCTGGGAAGAAAGGTTACTCTACTGATCAGATAGAGGCATAGTAGAGATTTAAATTCTACAGTTCATTTTTTCATGTTTTATTTATGTAACTACTTGACAGTACTACAAATTAACTGATTTTTTCTGCCACTTTTCAATCTCGTTAGTGTTATTGTAACAACACCTGTTGAAAGCAGGCATTTGGATCCTACAGGGATGCAGACATCTTCCTTGATAAACCCCATTTTACGTCAGTCCTGTCTCAGTTCTTTAAATGTTTTCATTTATTGATTTGAGAGAGAGAGGAAGGGAGAGACCTCTCTGTCTGTTCTGAGAAACATCAGTCTGTTCCTGTATGTGCCCTAACTGGGGATTGAACCTGCAACCTCCCCATATTGGGACGATGCTTCAACCAAAGGAACTATCCGGCCAGGGCAATTCTGTCTCAATTGAGTATCTCAGTTTGTTCATTTCCTATATAGGACATTATGTTAATACATGAAAATTTATAGAGATGTGCATCTATCTGTAAGTGCTTGCGGTAATCAGAGTTGTGAGTGGGTCTTTATCCAGCTTCTTTGAGCTTCATTTTGCTAATAACCTGTAACTATCTCCCACATATGGCTATTGTAACATTGGAAGGAAATAATAAAAGAAATCTGGAAGCATATGCCTGGCTCCATCCAATAATAATTGAATCAGAATAATAAGTGTTTCCAAGCCCTTGGTGATGGTCCACTTATTCCCCAAGCTGTAGAACCAAATTTCTGTGGATAACAGCTCTGTGATATACAATGTGACAAGAATTGGCCTGTGCTCGGAATCTTATGATTGCACAGTAGCATAGCACAACTGATAATTTGTTTCCAATAATGGAATATCAACTTCATTCATCTCATTTCCTGCAAGTGGGGTTTCCTATGTGCTATCTCATACTTGACTTTAATTTCACTTTGAATCTGTGTGCCTATCATGAATTTTTTGTTAGGCTTCATACACAAGTTATAGTATTACATTCTTAAACTATCCTCTTTAATTGATGGAAGAACCCGTAAAGTCAGGTAAGCATTGTTATATTGTTATTCTTTTTTTTTTTTTTTTCATTTTTCTGAAGCTGGAAACAGGGAGAGACAGTCAGACAGACTCCCGCATGCGCCCGACCGGGATCCACCCGGCACACCCACCATGGGCGACGCTCTGCCCACCAGGGGGCGATGCTCTGCCCATCCTGGGCGTCGCCATGTTGCGACCAGAGCCACTCTAGCGCCTGGGGCAGAGGCCACAGAGCCATCCCCAGCGCCCGGGCCATCTTTGCTCCAATGGAGCCTTGGCTGCGGGAGGGGAAGAGAGAGACAGAGAGGAAAGTGCGGCGGAGGGGTGGAGAAGCAAATGGGCGCTTCTCCTGTGTGCCCTGGCCGGGAATCGAACCCGGGTCCTCCGCACGCTAGGCTGACGCTCTACCGCTGAGCCAACCGGCCAGGGCAGCATTGTTATTCTTTAATCCTCAGTCATCCTTCAGAACTGAAGTTCCGATTAGTCTCCTTATCATTATGAAATAATAATTACTGCTGCCTTTTTCTTTTGCCCTGACAGGTCTTTCCTTGCCACCCTCCTCAGGACTGTCTTTCTCTCCAGCCAGTCCTAGCCTGGCTTCTGTATTGGCTGCTTGGTTGGAAGCCCTCACCTGCTCTGGGCATCCCCTGCTTTGACCGCTTTACCTGGTGTCAGCTCTTGCTCACCCTTTGCCTGACTCCTGCCCTCACATCTGGAGGTGATAGGTGATAGAGTAGAGAGCCCTTCTGGAGAGGAAGCTGACCTGGATATTCTGGAAACCCTCCTGCTATAACCACTTCCAGTAGAAATACTGGAGAAGACAAACCAAACATCCTTTGATCATCTTTATTTTAAGAAGTTAAAAACTTACAAGTGGGGAAAAAGAGAGAGGAGTGAGCATTCCTGAGAGGGGAGGGAGAGGGAGACGTGACCCTGAGGGATCTCTGCTGATACCAGGGACCTAGATTTCAGGGAAATGGACTCTCATCTGGACCTCTCTGAAGGGCGGTGGTGGGATGAAGTGAGAACGTGCGTTAGCAAAGGGAGGAGGAGCTCCTGTGTGTGCCCTGACTGGGGATCGAGCTGCACTCTCTGTGCTTCAGGACTACGCTCCAACCGAGACGTCAGCTGAGGCTTTTGTTTGTTTTAACAGAGAGAAAGAAACATCAATTTGTTGCACTTATTTATGAATTCATTGGTTGGTTCTTGTTTGTCCCATGATTGGGTTTCAAACACATAACCTTGGCGACGCTCCAACCACCTGAGTCACCAGCCATAGCCTTCTTAGCTTTAAATAAAAAGTTTCCTTTGAATCTCCTGGGTTTGAGAGTTGAATTTGTGCTACCTGCATGGTCTGGAAAACCCCCGGCTGAGAAACTCGTCTCAGTGCTCCTGGGTTGGAGGCACCCCAGGGCTCAGCAGAAGTAAATTCAGATCCCTTCTGTAACAAAGCCACCTGCAGCCCACTGATTATAAGCCCTAAACCAGTGATCCCCAGCCCCGGGCCGCGGACCGGTACAGGTCCATGGGCCATTTGGTACCAGTCCGCAGAGAAAGAATAAATAACTTACATTATTTCCGTTTTATTTATATTTAAGTCTGAATGATGTTTTATTTTTTAATAATGACCAGATTCCCTCTGTTACATCCGTCTAAGACTTACTCTTGATGCTTGTCTCGGTCACGTGATACATTTATCCGTCCCACCCTAAAGGCCGGTCCATGAAAATATTTTCTGACATTAAACCGGTCTGTGGCCCAAAAAAGGTTGGGGACCACTCACTGCTCTAAACTGTGAGCAGAGGACAAAAACCTGGCTGAGGAAATGAGCCACCACGAACGAGAGTCACCTTGGAGTCGGGTTCTGTGCTGTTTGTCCCATCTCTTCATCTGTCAATGCCTCACATTCTTGTCCATCACTCACTATATACTAGGTACTCCTCCCAGTGCTGGGTCACAGCCGCAGACATTCTCTGGGGAATTGGGTCCTGGGCTGTTGACCAGAGGCTTTGTCCACTTGAGGGCTCTGAGTTCCTGCTAGAAAACTGGTGCTTTGCTGGTCTCAGAACTGATTTATGTTGGTCCATTTATTTTACACGTGAAAAAACTGAGTAGTTAAGTAACCACTTACTTAATGGCCAAAGTGTGAATCTCAGGTCTTTAGAATGGGGATAGTTCCATGTCTTCCACATACATGCCTCTTCTTCCTTCCCCATGACCCTAATGTCACAGATAGTGCAGGGACTTGGGTCTCCTGGTTTTCAGGCTAAATATATACTTTTGTGCTGCTGGTTCAACTCCACGGGATCTTTTCTTGTTCAAGCCTGTACAGAGCCCCACACTTCCGCTCTTAATAGTCCTCTGATTATTTCATGTTTGTGAGTTTGCCTCCACAGGTAGATTGTGAACTGTTTAAGTTCAGGGACCAGATTTAGTATTTTTGTATTAACTTTATATTAGCTAGTCTTGGGCTGACTACTTCGTAGTCATTTTATAATATTCATTTATTGTTGCTTGATTAAGCATGCAATGCCAGTGTTATGAGGAAAAGGAAATATTCTGTTCGTAAAGGTCTTAGGGTCATTTAAAAAACAAAAATAGAAAGGTCTTATAGTCATTTTGTGAGAGTTAGGGTGAAGTGGGAAAATATTTTTGCTGCCTTCTTTATGAGGTAGACTTCTGTATCCTGCTCTCTCTGTCGTGATTGAAACGGTGATTCCCACCTGATTTTCTGCTGCAGTTTAGTTTTCTTTACAGCCGAGGGTTACTCATTCATTCAGTGCAAGGCACATTTGTAAGTGCTGCTCACCAAGCTGGGATGCTCTCTTTTTGTTGATTATTGAATATCTCACATGCTTCTGTGTGGCCCCAAGCACATGTTTAGAATTGGAAGTATGTCCATCTGTGTGGGCACTGGGCCATTGGTTAGCTCTGGTCCCCTGCCTCCCTGCCCTGCCATCTGCCCCAGAGCATGACCTGGATCGAGGGTCGGGCATGCCCTCTGTGTCTGCCTTGTCCTTCTGTTGGCTGAGGGTCGGGCACTCCTACTTACTGTTGGAACTAGGAGGGAACCAGTGGGAGTCACCCCCCCCCCCCCCCATGGAGCCCAGCTGAGGCTGGGCCAAAGCCAGGACGCTGTTGTTTGAGCAGTTGCTGGCCACATTTCAGCTATCCATTTGAGCCCTTTCTGTATGAAAGACATGGAAATGATAGGGGATTATATTTGCAAGTGGAAAAGATGGCAGCAGATATGAAAACAGATTTCCTCATCATGATGTAAATTGGTGTTTGGTTTTCATTCTACTTAAACAATGTATAGGTATTCATGAAAATATTTGGCTGTAAAAAATTAAGAAAAATAACTGCCATTATCTGTTACAATCTAGTTTAGTTCTTTGGAAAGAACTTTAAGTTGTAAGTTTCAAAAAATTACTGAAATTTATGTTAGTATTAAAATAAACTTTAAAAGTTTTAAGTAACTAACAATCCAGAAGACATACTAAACTTCAGATTTACTCGAGTCAGTGGTGCCTCTTTCTGTACAGACATCGTAATTTTTAGGAAAGTGGAATGTGGTAGTGGGACTGATGCATAGTTGTTTTGCCACATTATTTTTCTCCAGCAGCTATTTATATGTTCTTTCTCTTTTTAAAAAGGAAGCTGTTTATGTTTTGTATCTCCTCTGTAGCCATGAGCAAGAGGATAACTTCTTCACTAAGCTAAACTTGTTTTTTCTTGTGTACGCTAGACCATAAAGGAACTGTTCTGAGTTTCCTGCGTTGCCATGCGTCTGTGAAAAGACCCTGCACTACTGGTATCCTAGTAAACTTCAGGAGCTTGTGGGTTTGTTTTTTTTTTTAGCTACTTGCAGCTCTGTATTGTAATGGTATTAACATTTCAAGACAAATTTTATTATATTATTTTATTTGATGTATTTACTGTTATCCAAGAGTACAGTGTTTTAGATTTTCAGCTGTCTTAATGGAAAAATTTCCAAAATGAGCAATTTTCTTCCTTTTTTCTTTTCTTGTATTTTTTTTAGAGAGAGAGACACACAGAAAGGGAGAGAGATGAGAACCATCAACTTGTAGTTGCAGCACTTTTAGTTCATTGGTTGCTTTTTTATCTTTTGTGTGTGTGTGATAATGGTAACTTTAACAGGGTGACATTGATCAGTAAGAGTACATAGGTTTCAGGTAAACATTTTTATAGCATTGGAACTGTATATTATGTTGTATACCTGTCACCCAAAGTCAAATCATTTTCTGTCACCTTATATTTGTCCCTCCTTACACCTTTCCCCCTACCCGATTCCCCGATCCGTCCCCCTACCCCCTCTCCCTGGTAACCATTTCACTTTTGTCTGTGTGCATGAGTCTCAGTTTTATATCCCACCTATGTGTGAAATCATACAGTTCGTAGCTTTTTCTGATTCACTTATTTCACTCAATATAATGTTCTCAAGGTCCATCTATGTGTTATAAATGTCACCATGTCATCATTTCTTATGACTGCGTAGTATTCTATTGTATATATGTACCACATCTTCTTTATCCAATCCTCTATCGTGGGACACTTTGGTTGTTTCCATGTCTTGGCCACTGTAAATAATGTGGCAGTGAACATGGGGGTGCATGTGTTTTTATGTACCAGTGTTTTTGAGTTTTGGGGGTAGATATCCAGTAGAAGGTTTGCTGGGTCCTGTGGTAGTTCTACTTTGATTGCTTTTCATACGTGCCTTAACAGGGAGCTCCAGCCAAGCCAGTGACCCCTTGCTCAAGCCAGTGACCTTGGGCTTCAAGCCAGCAGCCTTGGGTTCAAGCCAGTGACCTTGGGCTTCAAGCCAGCGACCTTTGGGCTCAAGTCAGGAACCTTTGGGCTCAAGCCAGCGACCATGGGATCATATCAGTGCCCCCACGCTCACGCCAACGACCCTGCACTCAAACTGGTGGACCTTTGTTCAAGCCAGATGAGCCCATGCCCATACTGAATTAGCCTGCACCCAAGCCAGTGACCTTGGGTTTCAAACCTAGGACCTCAGTGTCCCAGGTTGATGCTCTGTTCACTGTGCCACCACTGGTCAGGCACATGCTGTCTACTTTATCCATTAAAGCCCTTAGCATATTAAACATAGGTATTTTAAATTTCTTGTGTGTTAATTCCAGCATCTCTGCCATTTCTAAGTCTGATTTTGATGCTTGGTCTGGTTCTTCAAATTGTGTTTTCTGCCTTTTACTGTGCCTTGTAATATTTTCTTGATAGTTGGACATGATGTACTGTTGTAAATGAGCTCTTAGTGATGTGATGATTAGGTATGGGGAGAGGAAAGCATTCTAGTCCAATGATTACATCTCAATCTGTGTGTGTTAACACACTTTTTTATTAAGGTGAAAAGTGCATAACATAAATCTTGCCATCTTAACTATTTCTAAGTGTACAGTTCTAGTCAAAGGCAGATTAAGGTCGGTTGAGGCCCTGGGTGCAGAAGAAAATATTGGACCCCTGTCATTAGGAATAAAGTGTAAAGTTGGGGTTTTGCGGGGCCCTTCAGAAATCAGGGCCCGTGGAGCACACCCAATACACCCGCCATTAAGTCCGCCTCTGGTTCTAGTAAAGTGTAGTCATATTGTTGTGTGACCAATCTCCAGAACTTATCTTGCAGAACTGAAACTAAACCCATTAAGGAACAACTGCGCACTCCTCCCTCCCCCTAGTTCCTGTACACCCTATTCTTCTTCCTGTTTCTATGAATTTGACTTCTCTAGGCTCTTTTTTTTTTTTTAATTTTTTTAAAGTTTACACATTTTAGAGAGGAGAGATAGAGACAGAGAGAGAGAGAGAGAGAGAGAGGAGAGAGAAGGGGGGAGGAGCTGGAAGCATCAACTCCCATATGTGCCTTGACCAGGCAAGCCCAGGGTTTCGAACTGGCGACCTCAGCATTTCCAGGTCGACGCTTTATCCACTGCGCCACCACAGGTCAGGCCTAGGCTCTTCATATAAATGGAATCACATAATATTTGCCTTTTTGTGACAGGCTTATTCACTTAGCATAATGTCCTCAGGGTTCATCCATGTTGTAGAATTTCACAAGGCCAAATAATGGGCCTTTGCATGTGTAGAGTGTATTTTATTTATCCATTTATCTGATGATGGACACTTGGGTTGCTTCCACCTTTTGGCTATCATGAGTAATGCTGTTGTGAACATGGGTCTGTAAATATCTTTTCAAGATCTTTCTTTTAGTACTTTTGGTCATATAACTATATAAGTGGAATTGCTGGATCATATGGTAGTCTTTTTTATTTTTTGGAGTTAGTTAATGCCTTGATCATCTTACATAGTTACTTTTTGTTGTGTGTGGTAAGAACATTTAAGATTTGCTATTTTATTAAGTGTTGAGTATATAATAGTCATTAGCCATTATTCTCACGCTCTGTGTAACATCCCCAGAACTTTGGATCCGAGTGTTCAGTGCACTTTTGCCTCTGAGCTGTCTGCAGGTGTATTTTTGTTTCTCCCACCCCTCTTAGGTAGGACAGGTTAGCGAGAGGGGGCTGGATGGAGTTGGACATTTCTCTTCCCCAAGGTCAGTTAGGCTCTGACCAATAATCCTGATTGGTTAGGCCCTGGTTAAATAGTTTTTACTGGGGGTAGGCCTTGTCAAGAACAGAATGTTTCTGTAGACAAGATTTGCATGGCTCTGACCTAGAACGACAGGGTGCTAGAAGTCTGGGACAGGTTTAGCTTTCTTTGTGGGCCTTGCTGAATGTGTCTTTACCTTGAGGTTGGACCGTGTTTAGAGATGTGACAGGGAGACCACCTGTCTGGTTTGCCTAGACCTGGGAGGTTTCCCGGGATGTGGGACTTTGAGTGCTAACACTAGGGCAGTTCTGGGGAAATTGGGACAATAAGGCACCCTAATTCTGATTCTGATGCTTATATGAGCATTTGATCAATTATGGACAAATTTATATCTTTTATCTGAATTTGCCAGATAACTCTATAACTTTCTCATATGTTTGTGTGTGTCGACATGTATAAGAAATTGAAGATTTCCCACACTTGTCTGCAAGTCCAGCAAACACCGTTTGTTGTAATTTACTGAAGATCTAGTTATATAGTAGTGGACAGGCCCTTCAGAAGATCCTGGGAGAGTAACCTTTAATTTCCCTTTTTACATTAGTTACTGAACATGTCACTGTTAGGTCACCAAAGGAGGGACACACAGGCTAGATGAGTTTTATAAGCAGTTTCTTTATGCGTCTACGGACAGTTGGGCTGAGACCCCAGAGGCATCAACCCCGTCTGGGGGTTTATCAGGTTAGTGAGCAAGACTTAGCCAGGGGGCTCGTGTGGGCAGGAAAATATGGGGCGGGTGAAGGGATGTGCTCAAGCAGGAGGGTGGGTGAGGGGGGTGCTGACTGAGGAAGTTGTCCCCGTGGGAGGGTGGGTGAGGGAAGGTGGGACACAGTCGGCTTCACTCAGGTGGGGACTTCGAGGAGCTGCTCTGGTGCCGGATACTTCAAGTTCAGCCTGGTTCAGTAGAGGTTTTCCGTTAGGGGCCCCTGGATCTGAACCTAACAGTTACCATTGTCACCGTAGTCTTCTACAATGGAATTAGTATTGTGTTTTATGTCTGTGCCAATATTTACTGAACTAATATCCCATTTGGACAAAAAGGTTATTTTAGATTTTTCTTTTATAAAAATGCTGTGGTAGAAGTCCTTCTAAGTCTTTGTACAATCCAGGATCATTTTCTTATGATCAATTTCCAGAAGTAGAATTGCTGAATCAAAAGGTTGGCAACATTTTAAGTCTTGAATTGTATCACTGAATTTGTGTCTCATTTCTCTGTACCTACATCAGTGTTTTTCAACCGCCAGTCCGTGGACCAGTCTGCCAGAAATTTTGTGCTGGTCCGTAAAAGAGTCAACCGTTCTGATGTTGTATGAAGAGTATAGAGCCAGTGATCTTAGTCGAATTTGCTTATGCTTGTTCCCAAAATAATTCTACTTTCACCATCCCTAGTGTAAAAAGGTTGAAAACCACTGTTGTACATGACATTGGGAATTACCATTTCTTTCAGTCTTTGTCACTTTGATAAATGAAACGGCCTCCTTTTTAAATTAAGGCACATGACTTTTGATACCAGTGAACCCCATTTATGGTATCCCAGTGTTTCACCATCTGAGTTTCAGGTGTAGACTCGCTCTTAATCTCGCTCCCACTCTCTTGTAAACTGGTAGTGCCGTGCTTTGTCCTGAGCCTCCGTGCCCGCCTCTCTGCATACAGATAACTAGGTGCTCGTGTTCTCAGAACTGGCTGTGAAACCTGCACGCAGGAAGCAGAGGGGGGCAGCTTTCCCTGGAACTGGACCCCTTTGCTGTCCTCTGCACAGTGGCGGACCCGCGCCTCTGCCTTGCCTTGTTCTGCTCACACGGGCTGCAGTGCCTGTCGCTGGGCTTTCAGGAGACCCGGATTCCGGGTGGTTGGTGTTGACCCCAACTTCATAGGGAACCTCATGCAGTCAGCATTGATTGTTTCCTCTTTTCTTAGAAGATGTAGCGTACTTAGTGCCTTATCAAACAGTTAAACGCAGCCCTGCTGGGTACTGCGGATGAGATGAACATTGGGGTCTAGGAGTCTGGGGTTTTGTATGATGATGAGTTAAACAGAAAAACAGGTCTAGCACAAGCAGAGGAGAGAGACCCTTGACATGTGAGTCTTTGCAGGGCCTCAGTGCACTGCATCTAAAGGGCTGGTGTTGCTCTAAATAAGACAACTTTCCTGTGGAATACAGCTCTGAAACTTGCAGTGCAAGTGAATGGGAAAAGGACTTGATGCTGATACAGTGACAGTAAGAATGCATCTTTGGAGTAACGCTGGCGTAACTATGCGTGCATGTCTTTAGTTACTGTCTCACTAGCATGTTTTGAGAATGGTACTATATATAGATATATGTATAATCATTACTAAGACGTATTATTAAGCTCTGCTATCTTGGCAGTGGTGTTATAAACCTTCCATGTATGTACTTATGTCCCTACATGTGTTGGTAGCCACATGACAAGTAGATTATTGAAAGTGCCTTGCCTTAAAAGACAGTCTTGGCAAATTTGAACTAGCCTCTAGGCAGCTATTGAAGCTCATTAGGAACCAGTTAGAACAGCCTTGGACTCTGGATATTTGTGGGTTGTGGAGAATTCCCCAGGGGAAGTAGTAACTGTAATTAGAGACAGGTCATCTAGTTGCTTCAGTTAACAGAAGAGTTCAGGGTCTGGTGCCACATGTGGAAAGGGAAGTGAGGGAAGGCCCCCCACCCCCACCAGCCGGAGAGCTGGATCTGAGATACTAGCCTACCGTAGCTGCAGAGCTGTTGTCCCTAGAGGAGAAATTAGGATGTGTTCAGTGTACATCACCAACTAGAAAAACTCAACCGCCAAACAAGTCTATAATTAAAACCTTAAACTTTAGGGTGTTTGGAACATTTCAAGAGTTTCTACTATGGTTTTCCTGCTGTACATTCATCTAACATCTGTATATTTTTTCCTCAAATCTACTTTTTGCTTCTGATTTCAACCTTCTGCTTAACCACTCTCTTAAATTTCTATTCTTTAGAAAGAAATAGAATTACATTCTGAAATTTCCTCTTATCTCCCTTTGTTACTATTAATATGCATTTTCTTGGAATATATCCATAGAATGCTACATTAAAAGGGAGTTCTCAGAGCTGCCAACCTTACAGTTTTGAGGTTGAGTAATACATAGTATATTTCTCCTACATAAAAAAATTGGGCCTGACCAAGTGATGGCACAGTGGATAGAGCGTTGGACTGGGACATGGAGGACCCAGGCTCGAAACCCCGAGGTCACCAGCTTGAACGCAGACTCATCTGGTTTGAGCAAGGCTCACTGTCTTGAGCCCAGTGTCGCTGGCTTGAGCAAGGGGTTCCTCGGTCTGCTGTAGCTCCCTGGTCAAGGCACATATGAGAAAGCAATCAATGAACACCTAAGGTGCCTCAAGGAAGAATCGGTGCTTCTCATCTCTCCCTTCCTGTCTGTCTGTCCCTGTCTGTCCCTCTCTCTGTCTCTGTCACACACACACAAAAATTGGTTTCAGTTTTTGGCTAATGTACACAGTGCTGCTGCTGCAGATGACTGTGTCTGTCCGCTGGATTCTGTGAAGAATGTGTCTGGTGCACATACTTAGAAGTGGAGTGGCTGTTTGCAGAGTGCTCATACCTTCATCAGTACTAGTTATGCCAGATTTTTCCAGAGAGATTGCATTCTTATAACTTTTTTTTTTTATTTTTTGAGAGAGGCAGGAACATTGAGCTGTTCCAGTGTGTACCCTGACCAGGGAATGGAGCTGGCCAGGACGACGCTCCAACTACCCGTGCTATCCGCCAGGACTTAATTTACTTATTTATTGAAAGAAACAAAGAGAGGAAGGGAGAGGAAAGGGAGAGGGGAGGGAAGCATTCATTTGTTGTTCCACTCAGTTGGGCATTCATTGGTTGGTTTCCCATATGTGCCCTAACTGGGTATTGAACTCGTAATCTTGTCATTTTGGGACAATGCTCTTAACCAACTGAGCTAACCAACCAGGGCCTCTTATAACTTTTAGTGAATATTTTTTATCAACATTGTAAAATGGAAAATATCTTTACTAAGTCATCTCTGATATCTAACATTAATTTAAATGATTAAAAAAATAACCAAAAAGTGCATTTTCCCCCCAAATAGTGAATTTTATTCATGTTGGTGGAAAGTAGGAATCAGATTCTAGTTAGGAAATAGAATAATCTAACTGGGGACAAGAGAGGCAGAGAATGAAACACCGTGCCTTCTGCGTAATAGATGTTTAGTTAAGATTTGTTGGTTAATTAATCCAGCAGAACTGTAATTCCTGTAAGACTTCCTTTTCTCAACAATGTACCATTCTATCTCTGAGATGTACTTTCCCTGATTCCGGGCTCCCCATTTGCTGTTGGCACTAGATAGTGTGGAAAGTTAGAACGGGGGAAGCATTTTAGGAGTTTTCTGACTCTCAGACCGCTTTCAGGACATTAATCCAATTATGCACGTGTTGTTTGTTTTATGATTGTAGTCTTCTAAAAGCAAGAATGGGTTATTTAGTGATTTATAGGAATAGTCTGAAAATAAGATGTAATTACCACCAGCAGAATTCAGAATTAGCATCGTTTGTTCCTAATGAAAAACTCCAGGATCACTCATGGGCCTGTGTTAGTGTTTAGGGTAAAAAACTTCATAATGCCAAACTGAGGAGATTTACTTTCAGTCCGTCATTGAAAGACTGTTGAATAATTGCTGTTCTTAACTTACCTGATACTAAAAATTGAGATGAAATACACTTAACAAAGTTTACAATTTTTATTATATTTAAGTGAATTTGATGGCCTTAAGCACATTCACATTGTTATGCAACCACCTCCAGAGTTTTTTCATCATTCCAAACTGAAACTATACCCATTAAATAATAATTCTCCTTTCCCTTTACCTAACTCCCAGCCCCTGCAACTACTATTCTGTTTTCTCTGTGAACTTAACTATTCTAGGTACTTCATATATGGTAAATCATACAGTATTTGTCCTTATATGTCTGGATTATTTCACTTAGCATAAAGTCTTCAAGGTTCATCCATGTTGTAGCCCAGGGGTCGGGAACCTATGGCTCTCGAGCCAGGTGTGGCTCTTTTTTTTTTTTTTTTTTTTTTTTTTTGTATTTTTCCGAAGCTGGAAACGGGGAGAGACAGTCAGACAGACTCCCGCATGCGCCCGACCGGGATCCACCCGGCACGCCCACCAGGGGCGAGGCTCTGCCCACCAGGGGGCAATGCTCTGCCCCTCCGGGGTGTCGCTCTGCTGCGACCAGAGCCACTCTAGCGCCTGGGGCAGAGGCCAAGGAGCCATCCCCAGCGTCCGGGCCATCTTTGCTCCAATGGAGCCTCGCTGCGGGAGGGGAAGAGAGAGACAGAGAGGAAGGAGGGGGTGGGGGTGGAGAAGCAAATGGGCGCTTCTCCTATGTGCCCTGGCCGGGAATCGAACCCGGGTCCCCCGCACGCCAGGCCGACGCTCTACCGCTGAGCCAACCCGCCAGGGCCAGATGTGGCTCTTTTGATGGCTGCATCTGGCTCGCAGACAAATCTTTAATAAAAAAATAATAACATTAAAAATATAAAACATTCTCATGTATTACAATCCATTCATTTCCTACCGCTCATGTTCGTGGTTGCGGGTGGCTGGAGCCAATCACAGCTGTCCTCTGGGACAACACCAAATTTTTATTGGATAATGCGTAATGTACACGGGTCGTTGTATGGCTCTCATGGAATTACATTTTAAAATATGTGGCATTCATGGCTCTCTCAGCCAAAAAGTTTCCCGACCCCTGTTGTAGCCTGTAACAGACAGAATTTTATCTCTTTAAAGGTGGAATATTTTATTGAATGTATATGCCACATCTTATTTATCCACTCATCTGTTGGTGGACACTTGTCGCTTCTACCTTTTGGCTATTGTAAATATTGCTGCTATGAACAGGGCTAGACAAATATCTGTGGCCCTGCTTTCAATGGAATAGTTTCCTTTTTTTTCTTTTTCTTTTTTTTTTTTTAAACAAGAGACAGACAGACACAGGGAGACCAACAGGAAGGGAGAGAGGTGAGAAGCATCAACTCATAGTTGTGGCACTTTTAGATGTTCCTTGATTGCTTCTCATACATGCCTTGATAGGAGCAACAGCAGAGCGAGTGACCCCTTGCTCAAGCCAGTGACCTTGGGCTTCAAGCCAGCGACTTTTGGGCTCAAGCCAGTGATCTTGGGCTTCAAGCCAGAGACCATTGGGGTCATGTCTATGATCCCACACTCAAGCTAGAGACCCCACACTCAAGCTACTAAGCCCATGTTCAAGCCAGATGAGCCTACACTCAAGCCGGTGACCTCAGGGTTTCTTACCTGGGTCCTCAGCATTCCAGGTTGACACTCTGCCCACTGCACCATCACCTGGTCAGGCTGAATAGTTGCTTTTTAATCTTTCTATGCTAAACCCCTTTACTAGTGTTGGTTTGACTGCGAATTTACCTCAAAAGCTACTTAATCAGTTTTATCCTCATTTTCTCATCCTTATGAGAATATAAGACAGGAAGAAGGCACATTTCTGTTAATGGTAGCACTAAAATAGGAGCCAGCCTTTAGTAATTAGTCTACTGTGATTGTGGTATTTGTTGTTACATTTTTGTATCCATTATCCACTTGAATCATAATAAAGTAACGTGATTTAAAAATATATGCCTTGTTTATCTAGAATATATATGATGCTTTGTAACTTCCAAGGTTTGGTTAAAAACTAGCAATGTACATAAAATGAAACAGTTTTTTCTGTGCTTTTGCTATGGAAATTTATTCTGTATACTTTAGTTATTTAAGGCTTACATTTTGGAGCATTAGCATATATCAGTGATTTTCAAAGTGTTTGATCTCAAAGCCCCTTTATATTCTTAAAAATTATTTAAGACTCAAAAGAGCATTTGCTTATATGGGTGTCTGCTATTGCTGCTTACAATATTAGAAATTAAAACTGAGAAGTTTTAAAAATTTAAGAATTCATTTAAAACAATGGACCTAATGGATGTTATCAATAATATATTTTTTCTGAAAAATAGCTATGTTTTCTTACTAAACATATTTACTATCTTTAGCCTTTGATGGAAAGATAGATGGGTTCTCATTTGTGCTTCTGCATTCAGTCTCTTGCAGTGTGGATGGGATGCAGGTCTGGACTGAGGGAGTAGGAGGGAGGGGAGGGTGGATTTGCTGGAGATAGATTTCGTAGGACTTTGCTGCTAGCAGACAGTTTAAAGGCTGAGAAATGCAGCTGTGCTTTGCCCTGTGACCTGCCCCCAGTCAGGGAGGGAGGGGTTTTAAAGGCCCTGCTGCCTTGTGTCTTCAGGGAACATCTTTTACTGACAGTATAAAAACCAGGTCACATGACTTTCCCGAGCCTCTTAGTCTCCTGGTTGCTGCCTGGGGTGTACTTTGAGGGCCCAGAGTCTTAGGAAAGTCGGTTAGATGGGGGAGCACAGAGGCAGTGGCTTTATTCTGGATATGCCCAGCCACTGGCCAATCTCACAGACGGTACATGGCATTCAGACTTACGTTGTGTGTTGTCTCTACATTGGTGAGGTGTACCCTTTTGCTGTTTGAATTTGACCAACCGCTAGCTCCATTCGGTATTTGTAAATATAACGATGGGTCTTTAAATTCAGTTATAGCAGTTACTCGGTTAGAAGGTTTATTCTTCAGCATTTTAAAGTTTTTTTATATCCTGTTTTGTTTTACAGATTTGTAAGACTCCAGGGCCTTCAAGCTGTGATCAATCAGACGGTTCCTGAAGCAACTAGGAAAGCAGAGCGCTTGCACGCCCGCTGAAGAGTGTATGTCTGTGTATATTTAAAACCCTTCTATGCACACATACTTAGACGGGGAGACAGGCTCACTCTGGTGCACACTTGAAGCATTTTACAACTGATGAAAATTAATTTAAGAATCAGATGGAGCAACCTGACACCACTGGGCTCAGACGCCTGGGGAGAAAAACACATCACTAACGGCCAATTTTCCATATGGTCTTCACGGGTAAAGAAAGTTTGCAAAAAGAAGAGAAAAAAACCTCGCAAAGACCCAGCCTCAAACATACCTGTGCAGTACAGAAGGAGCTGGGGGCGGCGGCGAGGGAGCCGTGGTCCACAGCGCTGCAGGTGGTGGCGCGCAGTGTCTGTACTTTAGTTGTCAGTGGATTGGGGATGTGGACAGACTGAGATTCTGGACTGACCAGTGACTCTTCCTGTGAGGTCATGACTGGAGGGAAGCCAGTTCAGGTTTGATGGGACACGTTTGTACAACGAACTGGTTTCTCTGCCTCTTTCACTTGACTGGACTCGAGAAATGTTAATTTATTATTTCCCTTTCCTTTTCTGCATCTATAGGATAATATCTTAGGTAGCAGTTGAAACCGATAATTACAAAATATATATCAAGGAACATCCCAGCAAAGCTTCTTTTCCTTGGACTCTCTGTGTGGCGTGGGAAACAGGCTCTGAATGTGCCCAGGAAAGGGTTCACCGGCACAGCGTGGCGACTGTAGGGACACCGTGGGGAAGAACCCGGCCCTTGCTTGTGTCTTCGTTTTATGGGATTCTTTTTTGCTGAGTCCAGGAAGACTTGCATATATAAGAAGAGAATTACTTGATGGACTTAATTCTGAGATTAATATTTTTTTCCTTCAAGATGAAAAAATGTGATTTTTAGGAGCAGAAAGGCAAAGTTAGACTAGGGGTGGGGGGGAGGCAAAGGCGAGGACGTTCTGAGTGAGGCTTGTTTTGTGAGCAGGAGGGTTAGGGACTCACTGAGCCAAACCCTGGAGCGTGTGCCACGCGTTGGAACGAGCTGGCCCTGCATAGTGGAGGGGCTTTCTCGCGATACCTCCATGGCACTGAGGGCTGTGTGGGCCTCTGGGGGGGCGGTCAGATAGAGCCCCGCTCTCCCTGGGGACACAGTGACCTGCCAGGAAACTGGGTTGGGCTTGAAGGTGGGATGTTTTGGGTTCTGAACTGCAGACAAGTCTTCTTTTCTTCCAAACTTGGACTGCTGTCTGCACAAACTCTGGTCATTTCGCACAGTTTGTGTGCCTTTTCCCCCTTTATGCAATCTTTTTCAGCTTCAGCAGTGGAAATTTGTGTAGTTGAGGAAACACTAGAGGCAGCTTCAGAAAGAGGATGAGCCCGTGCTCCGTCTCTGCACCTGAAATCCTGAAGAGAAAAGCCAGCTCGAAGGGTTCTTAAAGCCTTAAGTTACTTGAAATCTATGTATTTGCAAGCCCTGGTCTCTGGAATCATATTACACTAAACTGGAATCTCAGGCTGAATGAGAATAACCAAGTTGAGTGAAAAAGAAGAAAATTCAGCTTCCTGACTAATGACATTCATTCTCCAAAGGGTCAGCCCACTCTTTCTCTAAAAACTTGAAAATAAAAATGGACCCCACGTTTTTTTAAGCATTACCTTTTCTTAGCAGACTGCCGTCATCTTTTATAGAGGAATTTTTTCACTATGCATTTGGTGGATCTTTATAAAATACTGACCTTTTAATTAGGTCCAGGTCAATCTTAATTAAAGGGGATCTGAGAAAACAGCGCAAGCTAACCACAAAGATAGAGTAAGTCAATGAAAGAAACTGGTTTAAAATTTTCCGCAATTGGCATTACTTTTGAAGCAAAATAGTCCTCTGGAAAAAGTATGTATGCAGCAGTGGAACAGGGGCCTGTCCTTTGCAGCGACTCAAACATCCTCTGCCTGTCCTGGAAGGGGCGCGTGCCCAAGAGCGAGAAGGAGAAGCCCGTGTGCAGGAGGCGCTACTACGAGGAGGGCTGGCTGGCCACGGGCAACGGCCGGGGCGTCGTGGGCGTGACCTTCACCTCCAGCCACTGCCGCAGGGACAGGAACACCCCGCAGAGAATAAACTTCAACCTGCGGGGCCACAACAGCGAGGTGAGCTGGGGCTTCCTTTCTCTATTTGTCACTTCTAGAGATATTTTTGAGTCGTTTCCCACCCCCCTCCCACCTCCCGTGGACTCGACACTTGCTATGCTTCAGTTTCTTAGATTTGCTGCCGAGTGAGACTCTGCAGACCTTGGATTCTGTCTTTGGTGTTTTGGTGGGAAAGTGCTGGGGCGGACCCAGCGTCACTGCTCAGTTACGGTCTCTGCACCCCGCCCACCACATGAGCAAACCCCTGGTCCCACCTGACGGCCCTGGAGCTCCGGTGAGGACTGGTGGCGTCTGGACTCTGCCCTGGCTGTAGAGCTTCAGTGACCTGCCCGTGTCAGAACTGAAACACTTGGGGCTGTTTTTCTTCTAGAAAACAATTTCTTACAGATATATCCTGGTCCTGCAAGTTAGCTGTGGTTAGTACTGATTCTTTATCCAAAGGGATTTCCTTTACTTAGGAGCAGACAGGCAGTCGTGCATGTTGGTGGAATTGGTTTCGTTATAGGGATACATCACTATAGGAATGGGCTCACCTGGATCCTTGGATTTGGTTACTTCTTTGGGAATCCCTGTTCCCTTTTCCTCGCCACAGCCCTCTTACCCTTCCTGTGCTCTGAGCAGCTTTCTGTGATTGTACTGGTAGTGACAGTAATTTGCTGTGTGGGTCGGTAAACTTTCTGGAAGAATGTCTGGTCTTGGTGGTCTTAACTTCCTCACCTCCCATTCTTTCAAATGCCGTTTATTATTATTACCTTTAACTTATTAACCCACTTCAGTGTGGCTTTTTTCCCTACCTTTCTAACTGAAACGGTCACATTTCCATGGACCTCACATTGTTAAAATCATAGGCCACTTTAGTGCAGTTAATGTCTGGTGGCATTCCACGGAGTTGAAATGTCCCTTTTTCTTGTTTTCCAGGACAGCGCCCTGTTCTGGTTCTCCGCTTACGTTCTTGCCCTCTACTTTTCACCTTTCTTTGTGCTCTGCTTGTTTCCATCTCTGTCTGAGGGCCCCAGGCATACTTCCTTTTCTAGAGGATCTCCAAGTTGGCTTTAAATCCACCTATCTGCTGGTGACTCCCAAATTTATATCTGCCACCTACCTTCACCCTCTAATTCCAGACTTCATTCTCAGACTTGATATGTGAGATACAAAACTGGATGTCAGTTACAGCATCTCAAACTGTGGATCAGCCGAGGGAGCAGTGTCCTGATACGCCAAGACTGTGGGTTCGATCCCTGGTCAGGACACATACAAGAATCACCTAATGAGTGCATAAATAGTAAGTGGGACAACAAATCAATCTCTCTCTCTTTCTGCCTCCCTTCCTCCCTCTCTTCTTCTCTCTCTAAAATCAATTAAAAGAAAAAAAGGAATGATCTCCTTTGTAGTTGAGTCTTAGGTTTCCATTGAGCTCTGCGTTGAGTCTGAAAACCTAGATTTAACCTTTGCCCTCCTTCCTGGGGCTCACTTCCGTTCCAGAAGACCCAGAGGAATACTGTGGACTGCTGAACCTCGTCCTGTTTTTGGATCACTGTGCATGGTGGAGATCAACTTTCTTAAACTTAAAGATTTGAAAGCCGCTTTTGATTTTAAAACATTTATACAGGATTTAACATGTTTAAGGATCTATATACTAATTCTAGTGAGAAAATTTGACTAATTTTGGATTAAAGCCAGTGAAGAGTCGCTGTAACTTTTTTTTTTTTAAGATTTTGCCCATTGATTTTACAGAGAGGGGAGAGAGAGAGGGAGCAAGAAGCATCAGCTCCTAGTTGCTTCACTTGAGTTGTCCATTGCTGGCTTGTTGTATGTGCCTTGACCCGCTGAGCCCCGGCCCTCACGCTGGGACCTCAGCACTCCAGGTCCATGCTCTCTCCACTGCGCCCCCACAGGCCAGGCAAAATGTTTTCTATCTTCCTTATAAATTCTTCATAAAAAGTGACTTGGTAGATTTGCAATTGCCTGCTACGGTGTTATAGTGATGAGTGACACAGAGGGTGTGTGCCATTTCCTGCGGTGATGCCAGGTCTTCCCCCTCCGTGGGTGCGTTTTCCTTCTCTCTCGACTGTAAAGTTCTGGCTCCACCACCTAACTAGCTGGTGTGGTCCTGGCTAAGTCATTAGTTTACTCATGGTTAAATTGAAATAATCCTTTCTTTTAGAGTTGTGAGAATCCATGAGAATGTATTTTTATTTTTTTTTCTGAAGCTGGAAATGGGGAGAGACAGTCAGACAGACTCCCGCATGCGCCCGACCGGGATCCACCCGGCACGCCCACCAGGGGGCGACGCTCTGCCCACCAGGGGGCGATGCTCTGCCCCTCCGGGGCGTCGCTCTGTTGCTACCAGAGCCACTCTAGCGCCTGGGGCAGAGGCCAAGGAGCCATCCCCTGCGCCCGGGCCATCTTTGCTCCAATGGAGCCTCGCTGTGGGAGGGGAAGAGAGAGACAGAGAGGAAGGAGAGGGGGAGGGGTGGAGAAGCAAATGGGCGCTTCTCCTGTGTGCCCTGGCCGGGAATCGAACCCGGGACTTCTGCACGCCAGGCCGACGCTCTACCACTGAGCCAACCGGCCAGGGCCGAGAATGTATTTTTGAAAGGTCTTTGGAAATGGTGAATGTCATGTATATAGTGATATTAAGGCACCTCATACTCTATTTACTTAATTATACTTTTTCCAGTTCTTGTGATATCACTTACAACCCTTAAATTCAGTTACCAGTCCGACTCAGGAGGCCAGAGGCAATGTTTTTTATAATTTGTTTCATAGTTAAGACTTGAAATCACATATGCGGTCAGCAGATAATGTATTTGCATCTCTGTTGTGTGTGCTGAATGTACATACTTGCCACTGTGGGGCAGGACAAGCCATGGATTATGCCTCATGGAGTCCACAGCCCAGCAATGACGGTGACTTGTGGACCCTGGACATCTCTTTCTGCATTTGCATTTAATTAAATACAGAAAGAAAGCTTTGGATCATTGGAGGAATTAAGGGTGAAGATTACCGCAGGTCTTGTGGTGAAAATGATGTTTGAGTGGTCACTGAGAAATAGCTAGAATTGAGGTAGTCTTTTTCTGAGTGATGCAAGAAGACTTGGCCACATTCTTGCTGCAGGAAGTGGTATCTATCTTCCTTGTGACATGGACACCTCATGTTTCCCTTGGTTCCAGCCTAAACATGTGACTATATTCACCTCATCACACCAGGTGCGTCTCCGGGGGGATGCTTTTGGAGTCTGGCTGGACAAGAACAAGGACCTGTAAGTGTTTTGCTTGCCCTGGGACAAAACTGTCCTTGTTGGATAGGCAGTCAGTGTTTTTTTTTTTGTTTTTTTTTGAAGCTGGAAATGGGGAGGCAGTCAGACAGACTCCCGCATGCGCCCGACCGGGATCCACCCGGCATGCCCACCAGGGGGCTATGCTCTGCCCATCTGGGGCATCGCTCTGTTGCGACCAGGGCCATTTTAGCGCCTGAGGCAGAGGCCATGGAGCCATCCTCAGCACCCGGGCCATCTTTGCTCCAGTGGAGCCTTGGCTGTGGGAGGGGAAGAGAGAGACAGAGGAGAAGGAGAGGGGGAGGGGTGGAGAAGCTGATAGGCGCTTCTCCTATGTGCCCTGGCTGGGAATCGAACCTGGGACTTCCGCACGCCAGGCCGATGCTCTACCACTGAGCCAACCGGCCAGGGCCACAGTCAGTGTTCTTTGTGCTTTTCCACTGTGCTGTGAAATATTTGGGGTTGTAACGAGGATGCTATCCATTTGCAGTATTTTGCACCATGATCAGTTTCAACGGCAGAAGGTTTAACCAAGTGGCTGCCTGAATAATTTGCACAGATACGGCAGTTTTTGTGCTTGATGTATTTGTGTGCAGTTGTAGTCAAGTTTGAAAAGTTATGTGTGCGTGTGTCCATGACCTCTCTGAGTTAAAGATAATTTGTCAGTGACTTGGCATTAATGTCTTACTCTGTGTGGCTTTCCTAGCACAGCAGCCACCTTGTTGAATTCTATTTTAGCATGCCAGGTGACCGTGCCTGCCTGGTGCCCTTCCAGGCAGGCCCTTTAGATGTGGTATCATGTGGGCACACAGAGTCCAGCGAGGGTGCACTGGGGCTGCGGCTGGGTGTCTGCAGTCCGGGGGGTACGCTCTCCTTACACGGGTGTGGCTGGGGGGAGGGGGACACGATGCTCAGGCTGCCTGGGAGCGCTGTGGTTTGGATGTGGCACACAGTGGACTGCAGGGCTCTCGGATGTTAAAGAGACAGACTCCAAAACCGCCATCCCCCGACTTGCCCGTACTTTCTGCAGATAAACTTTTATTATAATGAAAGTGAAACAGATCATGAAAACTTATCTAAGTTTGTATCCTGGAAAGGAATTTAAAGTAATAAAATGTACCTGTTAGAGTTTGGCAGGTGCTCTACCTTTATCTGCCAGTTTTAGTAAGTTTTAAAGATTTCCTGAGTGGGGAAAAAAGGAAATAAAAGGATTTTCATCATGGGAGGAAGGAGCAATATACGAATGAAGGAAACGTGGTATTTTAAAAATAGATTTTTAAATTTCCTGAGCACAAGCATAGTTAACTTTATTTTGCTGGTGAGAGTATCTTCTTGTTCAGACCGGGCAAGGAAACCTGAGTGGCAGAGGCGCTGGGTGCAGAGCGCAGAGTGGGGAGAGGGTGTGATGCTCGCAGGCCAGAGCTGCCAGCCGGGTGGTGGCATTGGGGTGTAAACTGGATCTGAAGCCCCTTTGGTTCTGTGAACATGGAGAGCCCACATGGGCGGGATACTGCTGGTGTCACACAGTGAGGAAGGACCAGGTTCTGCCCAGCTGGCCTGCTGTCAGATGGGGTATGGGTTGCATGGAAATGCTGTTTGCTGCTGCTGCTGCCAGTGGCCATCAGTCATACGGCCGCATTTTCTGTGTGCTTTCTGCCCGTTGTTCTGTTTAACCCTCGTAACAGCTAGTGCAGCTTTGCTTTATTATTATCCCTGCTGTCAAGTTGAAGAATCTGACTTTCAGAGCTGTTGTGGAAGTTGTCCAAGGTATGGAGCTGGGTGATGAAGATGGCAGACCTGGGATTTCAATTCATGTCGGTGTGTTTTCCTTCTGTGAGACACTGCTTCACAAAAGCCGAACCATACTGAGCCCAGAAACAGTGGTCAGTGGCTGTGGCACGCGTTTAGGAAAGGTTTGGTGTGGAATTGGAGAGGAGTGCAGGCCAAAGCTGCTTGGGCTGGGGCCGGGCTCTGCAGGGTCACGATAAGAACACAGTAGTCATACATTTTCGTGGGATGAAGGAAGGTGGGGCTTTTGGTTTGGGTTGCATTCAAAGACTATTAGAAGATGTATTCAAATAGAAGTGTGGACAAAATTAAATGTGAGTATAAAAATTACTGTCCAGTTCAGCATATTTTATCCACAAACGTGGATATGTGAGAGTTGATATCATTGGCTTTTTTTTTTTTTGGGGGCAGAGAGACAGGAAGGGGGAGAGAGAGAGGGAGGAAATAGATGAGAGACATCAACTCATAGTTGTGGCACTTTAGTTGTTCATTGATTGCTTCTCATATGTGCCTTGATGGGGGGGAGGGGCTCTAGCCCAGCCAGTGACCCCCTTGCTCAAGCCAATGACCTTGGGCTTAAGCAAGTGTCTTTGGGCTTCAAGCCAGAGAGACCTTTGTGCTCAAGCCAGCGACCATAGGTTCATGTCTATGATCCCGTGCTCAGGCTGTTAACCTCGGGGTTTCAAATCTGGGACCTCAGTGTCCCAGGTTGACACTATCCACTGTGCCACTACCAGTCAAGCTAAAAAGGTCTTAGTGGACTTTGTGTTTACCTAAAATTCATATGTGAAGCCGTAACTCCCAATGTGGTGATGTTTGGTAATGAGACCTGTGGAAGGTGATTATGGTTAAATGAGGCCACTTGGGGTAAGGTTGTCATGATAGTATTAGTGCCCTCGTAAGAAGAGGCACCAGGGAGCTCGTTCTCCCCGCAGTGCACAATGAAGTGATCATGTGGGCACACACGGAGGAAGCCTCATTATGAAACCTACCTTGCTAGCACCTTGATCTTGGACTTGTAGCCTCCAGATAGGAGAAATAAAATTTTGGCTGTGTAAACTGCTCAGTCCATGGTATTTTGTTATGACAGCTTTAGCTGACAAAGACAAGAGAATTCAGAATCTTCCCACAGCTCTTCCCACCACACTGGTTGTTCATGGTGAAGTACAGGTGGTCTTCGTCTGTTCAGATTCATTCCCCTCTACTTCTGTGTGGGTAACTAATTCATTTGAAATGTAGCTGGGTTGATTTGTGTCGTTTTCATTTCAGTTCCTGGATATTTCCTTTCTTTCTTGTTGATTTTATGTTTTGAATGCATTAAAAATGTAAAATTATATAAGGAGGTATAATCAGTGAACTGACACTTCTTCCTACATTCCTTCTACCCCCTCCATCCACTTTATACATACTTCATTATTTTCTGGTTTATTTTTTTCTATTACCTTCTGTAATGTGTGTGTGTGTGTGTGTGTGTGTATGTTTGTTTTATTTTCTCTTCTTTCTTTGATGAAAGAGAGCATAATATATGTGTGTTCTTTTGCCCGTTTTATTGAGATATAATTGATACAGAATGTTGTATTAGTTTTATGTATGTGCGTTTCTGTACTTTGCTTTTCCACTTTCCACCTGGCGGCGCCTCCGTGCCCGCCCCGCCCCTGCAGGCCGTGCTCGTTGTTCCGTGCAGCTCCCAGTCCATCGTGTGGGTGCACCAGTTCGTGGAGTCTCCCAGTTTGAGTGTGTAGGGAGTTTCCTATAGTTTGTACCTATAAATAACATGTAGTGAATAATACAGCATCTATTTTCGTATTGTTAGAGGTATATATTTAGGGTAAGTTCTTAGAAATGAGACTGCTGTATTGAAGTGTGATAACCTATGTAGTATTGTTAGATACTGCCAAAGTTTCTTCCATAATGATTAAACCGTTTTGCATTTCCATCAACAACATATGAAAATATACTTTTCTCCCACAGTTTCACCAGCAGAGTGTATTGTGAAGCTTTTCCAATCTGCTAGATAAGAAATGACATCCTAGTAAAGTTTTAATTTGGATATTGTTTAATGTAAGTGAAGTTGAATATGTTTTGAAGTATGTAAGGACCATTTTTATACCTTATGAGTTGTCTATTCATATCTTTAAAAAACTTTTTTTTATTCAGTGAGAGGAGGGGAGGCCGAGACAGATTCCTGCATGTGCTCAAACAGATCCACCCAGCAAGCTCACTAGGGGGCAATGCACTGCCCATCTGGGGTGTTGCTCTGTTGCTCAGTAACTGAGCTCTTCTTTGTGCCTGAGGCAAAGGTCATGGAACCACCCTTAGCACCTGGGGCCAACTCGTTTTAAGCGAGCCATGGCTGCAGGAGGAGGAGAGAGAGAGAGAAAGAGAGAGAAGGTGGAGGAGTGGAGAAGCAGATGAGTGTTTCTCCTATCACTCTGACTGGGAATTGAACCCAGGGCGTCCACATGCTGGGCCGATGCTCTACCACTGAGCTAACCGGCCAGGGCAGCATCTACTCATATCTCTTATCCATTTTTCTATAGAATTTTTAATCACTTTGCCTTCAAATTTTATAAGTTCTTTGTATTAGGGATATTAGTGTTTTATTTGTGATATGTATTACAAATGTTTTCTTTTAATTTGTTATCTTTGACTGCTTATTTTTCCCATGCAGAAATTTAAAAAAAATTTAACTAGTCAGATTTATCAGTTTTTCTAATTGCATCTCAATTTTGATTCATAATTAGAAAACCTTGGTTTATAGAGGAATTCACCCATACTTTCTGGAGGTCAGGAAAAGACTCCTGACAGAACAGTGTTAGGAAGAAAATCGAGATATCCTTTGTACTTGTTATGGAATCTTTCACCCATGTCTTCTTGTAGCAGGACAGATGACGATCGTGCACTCTCAGACCTGCCAGGCAGGTGGGTTTTAAACTCCCGCCGCAAAGAGGGTAAGCTAAAAAGAACAAAGAGATTGCCACTTAGGCAAAGTTAGAGTTTCAGTCAGTAAAAAAATTGGGAATGCAACTTATTTAAAAAAAACAACTGATTTCTTTATCTGTTTTGAGTTAGTCCATTGGTCCAATCAGTCTCTTCCTTCTGAGATCCTTGTCTGTTAACTGGGTCCTTTCCTTTAAGGGGTTTCCTTTTTTTTCTTTTATTCAGAGACAGAGAGAGTCAGAGAGAGGGATAGACAGGGACAGACAGACAGGAACGGAGAGATGAAAAGCATCAATCATCAGTTTTTCGTTGTAAGACTTTAGTTGTTCATTGATTGCTTTCTCATATGTGCCTTGACCGTGGACCTTCAGCAGACTAATTAACCCCTTGCTTGAGCCAGCGAGCTTGGGTCCAAGCTGGTGAACTTTTGCTCAAACCAGATGAGCCTGCGCTCAAGCTGGTGACCTTGGGGTCTCGAACCTGGGTCCTCTGCATCCCCGTCCGACGCTCTATCCACTGCGCCACCGCCTGGTCAGGCAAGGGGTTTCTTCCTTATTTCATAGAGCACTTTGCCACAGAGCCAGGGTTATCTCAAGAGAGATTCCAGGCCATGACATTTCTTAGCCTGTTCTCCATGACCCCGACTGAGGCGAGACTTGGGACAGTGATTATTTCTGTGTGGAGCAGGCAGGGGACATGGTTGTAGGTCTTCAGAGCCCTTTCTCTGTAGAGATTTGTGAGAAAGGTCCATCTTCCGAAGGAGCTCACACAGTCCAGAGGCCGGGAGAGAGCGGGCTGCCCTCAGCTACTGAATAATTGAAAATGATGCTGTAGTGATCTGTTTCCGTGCTCTGATGAGTGAAGAGGGGGCCAGGGAGCAGGGGCTGATTAGGAGCCATGTCTCTGAACTCCCCACAAAGTGAAGGACTGGGAAGCAGGGAGCTGGGTTCTCTGCTCCAGTGCCAAATGTCACCAGATGGGTGACCTTCGCCAGCTACCTTTTTTAAAAATTTATTTATTTATTTATTACAGAGGAGAGTAAGTGAGAGAGAGAGAGAGACAGAGAGAGAAAGGGGGGAGGAGCAGGAAGCATCAACTCCCATATGTGCCTTGACCAGGCAAGTGCAGGGTTTCAAACCGGCGACCTCGGAGTTCCAGGTGATCGCTTTATCCACTGCGCCACCACAGGTCCAGGTCAGGCAACCAGCTACCTTCTGACCGTTACTTTTCTTTATTTTGAAAACCAAGTGATCTCTAAGAAGTTTTCCAGCTCTAAGCTTTCAAATTATTCTATTTTGGGTTTTTTTTTCTTTTTTTCCCTTACTTTTAATATATTTGTTACATTTCCCAAACTAAGTACTTTTGAGTCGTTGTTCCTTTTTTTATAATAAAACATTCACTTATTTCTAAAAATTTCTCTTTGAACATTCTTGGTCTTAAGAGTATTGCCCAGGTAAGTTGATTACACTTGATATTTTGTCATTTGTATTTGAGTGTGAGCTTCTTGGGGAGAAGCAGGGACATAGTTCTGGCATTTTAAAGGACAAGTAGTGTTTTTCTTCTTGGTGTGGCTTAGTTCTAGAAGGAGAAAACAGTTCTAGGGACTTGGTGACATTGAGGTAGGCCTTACTGTTTCAAGTTTATTACCTCGTGTATCAGTAACTTGACTGTTCCATGGCCCTAACTTGTACCTTCTGTAACTATTGCGAAGGGTTGTGAAAATTCACTGGTGGGTGTGGATTGGGTGGACGTGTGGCTTGATCTTGACAGATCCATCCCAGTGACTTGAAAAGCAGTTCAAGTACGGAAATGGATTCATACTGAAACTATATTCTGTATTCTTCTTCCCACCTCGCCTCCCCCTGCTCCCCAGCTGTGGTCAGCCGTTTCACTTGTATAATGGAATTTTCTTCATGTCTGAAGAATAGAGAATTTAATTATTTAAAAGAAAATTCATTCTCAGCTGGTATGACATTTCTTAGGAACGTTTGGCCCTGTTGTTGAGCAGCTGTCTTATTTTTCTTACGTGGAAAAAGAGCCAATTAAATTTTCAAAGCTCTGATCCAGAGCCAAATGTTCTCTTGAGGTAACCCACATCTCTTTTGTGATGACCAGGAGAACAAAACAATTCATGTTGCCACAGAACAGTCAATAGATTTAGCTTAATCTGGAAGTGCCAAGACTTTCATGAAGTAGGAAATTCATTTAACTTCTAAGGATTTATAATAACTACTATAAATAGAAGGCTCTTTTCTAGAATAGATCTATGCCTGGAAAGTCAACTTTTCATATTTTTTTTTTAGTGAAGATGAATTGTGGTGATTGTTTTACTGTTGATATTTTTAAAAATAAAGAAAGTGTGGAAGGTATTTTCACTCTGTTTTCATTCAGCTCCTTTGAAAAAATACAAAGCATCTTCTCTGTTGGCCGCCACGCTGAATGCTGTGGTTCTGGGGTGAGCAGAGTTTTGTTGTATATTTCCAGATTATCTTTTCCCAGAAGGATTGGCAAAATGATGAACACCAGAATTTTTTTTTTTTTTTGCATTTTTCCGAAGCTGGAAACGGGGAGGCAGTCAAACAGACTCCTGCATGCGCCCGACCGGGATCCACCCGGCATGCCCACCAGGGGGCGATGCTCTGCCCATCTTGGGGCATCACTCTGCCACAATCAGAGCCATTCTAGCGCCTGAGGCAGAGGCCACAGAGCCATCCTCAGCGCCCGGGCCATCTTTGCTCCATTGGAGCCTCAGCTGTGGGAGAGGAAGAGAGAGACAGAGAGAAAGGAGAGGGGCAGGGATGGAGAAGCAGATGGGCGCTTCTCCTGTGTGCCCTGGCTGGGAATCGAACCCGGGACTTCCGCACGCCAGGCCGACGCTCTACCACTGAGCCAACCGGCCAGGGCCAACACCAGAATTTTTAAAAGACTTCTAGAGTCTAGAATTTCTAGATCCTGTGGACTCCTAATTTCTTTGTGGTTAATTAAGGGCTATAAAGTAGTATATTATGGTTCTAGTTTTTCTTTCTTCATTCAATAATTAGGTTGAAATTTTTAAATAATATCAATTTGTCATCTACATAGACTGATATTGCTTCTTTAATTTTGGGGGTGTAGTAAATTTTTATATGTTATGTTCATCATGTTTTCTCCGCCCATTAAAATATTAGGTTTAAATAACAAAGAAATGGCAAATAAGATTGTTTTTTCATTCAAAATGTTCTTTGGTATTTGTGTTGACTTAAGTTTCCTGATAAATTTTGCTATTACTTTTTACTCCTGATAAATAACTAGGGCTGCAAAGTGTAGATTCTAGCTGATGCAAAAATAAATAAATAAGAGCAAGCCAAATACATAGAAATCTTTACGTGGGATTGACGCTGATCTGTGGCGTGTGGTCTGTCTGCTCAGACCACCTGGTTCATAATTTTTTTTAGATTCCTTAAATCCTATTTTAAGTTACTGCCCCAAATTATTCTTACTGCAGATGTGTTTGCTTTACAGTTTCATTAGTTGGTTCTATAGCTATGTATAATTAATTGAAAAATTTGAAGTTGTAGAACAATAAACATTATATATATATTTGTGTGTGTGTGTGTGTGTGTGTGTGTGTGAGAGAGAGAGAGAGAGAGAGAGAGAGAATGAGAGAGAGGGATAGACAGGGACAGACAGGAAGGGAAAGAAATGAGAAGCATCAACTTGTTGTTGCAGCACCTTAGTTGTTCATTGATTGCTTTCTCACATGTGCCTTGACTAGGGTACCCCAGCCAAGCCAGTGACCCCTTGCTCAAGCCAGCAACCTTGGGCTTCAAGCCAGCAACCTTTGGGTTCAAGCCAGTAATCATGGGGTCATGTCTTATACCACGCTCAAGCTGGCAACCCCTCACTCAAGGTAGCGAGCCCATGCTCAAGCTGGCAACCTCAGGGTTTTGGACCTGGGTCCTCAGTGTCCCAGGCTGACACTGTATCCACTGCATCACCACCTGGTCAGGCAGTACTCGATAAGTTGAATGTAGTGCACTTAGTGAAGTTCATCATGTGTTTTCTTTTCTACTCGACTTGAAGATAGCTTTCCAACTTCCAACTATGAATTTTCATCTTCTTTAATAAGTTTAGACATCTTTTTATTGAGTGCTGTTTGTGGGGAGACATAACAAGTATGTTGTAATGCTGAATTGCTTGTTAGTTGACCTGTTCAAAAACAATGATGTTTGTATTTTCTGTCTTTAAATTTTAGATCTCTGAGATCATTCTTAAAGTCCCTATAAGCACTAAAATTCCTTTTTTACCCAGAAATTGAAACAATGTGAATTTGCTAGCAGTAAAACTCTTCTAAATAAAGCCTCTGACTCTGAGATTCTCTGAGGTAGTTTTATTTTATATGGACACTTCATCCTTTGAATTAGCAATGGTGCTTTCTGTGGAAATTGGCTCTGGAACCTGCAGGGAAATTCCTTCACTGACCCAGGAGACACTGTGTCCTTACTCCAAGAATCTTTTCGGGTGTCCATCACTGCTCACTGCTGCTGTTTGCTTAGGGGTGCCTCTGGGATTTTTGAGGTGATTATATAACCACTATAACTTAGGGATTTTACTAGAGGTTAGTATGTCTTTATTTCTCCCAGTATTTGTTTCTTGGACAAAAGTATTTAATAATTGCTAACTGACAGAAAGAACGAGTGAAATACTATGATAGAAGCTAAAGTGTAAGTAACTTTTATGTGTTTTAACTTCTTTTATTTCATCTCTAAGGCATGGAGAGTGTCCAACTGCATTACGTCATTACTGAGCAAGTGAAGCCTGGGAGCACATGGTGGTGTGTGACAGGCCAGCATTTCCCATTCCGTGTCACTGCACTTGCTGACTGATGTCACCATGGGCAAATATATAGGCAGCCTAAATAGAGTGGCAGTTTTCTCTTGTTTCAGTACTTAAAAAAATAAAAAAGAAAACACCAAAATACTTGTTGAGGCAACTTGTCAATAAATGTGAAAAAGATAAAACATGTCCTCAAGATGCTCATTGTCAAGTACAAAGAAAATTTGCCATACAGTGAAATAGTAGTTGGGTAGAGGTATGGACAGATGTTTGGGAAGCTCAGAGGAG
Organism: Saccopteryx leptura; assembly: GCF_036850995.1. Taxonomy (NCBI): domain Eukaryota; kingdom Metazoa; phylum Chordata; class Mammalia; order Chiroptera; family Emballonuridae; genus Saccopteryx; species Saccopteryx leptura. The sequence goes on along the minus strand of NC_089505.1, from coordinate 9,679,251 downwards.
AGTATGAGGGAATTCTTCAGGGGATGGTTCAGACCAGGTGAGCTATAAGCAGCTTGGAAGGGTAAGTAGAAGTTTGTGCAAAGACTTGTTTGTCTGAGAGTCAGCCTCGTCGGGAAGGACACTGACAAGTGGGGGCCTTGTGTGTCAAGTACAGGACGGTGCTGGGCCATTGCTGATGGGGAGCAGCTGAGGGAGTGAAAGCAGGGGTGACCTGCGTGTGTTTGTATTTGCACAAGCTCTGTCTGTACAGTGCAGGTTCTGAACTGAAGGAGAGGAGGGACTGGGAGCTGGAACTTGGGGCTTTTTGCAGAAATCTAGGCACAGTGGGTGTGCTGAGGCCACAGCAATGGAAGAAAGAGGATATTTGGGGTAATGGAATCGTAGTCAAAATTAATGAAAGGTACACTTTAATCGGTGCATTTTATTGTCTGTCAGGCAGTCTCACTGATCTTTTGCATTATTTTACACTCTTATTTTGTTTATTTTTGCTCTGATCTTTGTTATTTTCTTCTGCGTACTCACTTTGGGCTTTGCTGTTCTTTTTCAGGTTTCTTTAAGTGTAAACTTAGATTGTTTATTTGAGCTTCTTTATGTTTCTTGAGATAGACCTGTAATGCTATGAATTTCCCTCTTAGGACTGCTTTTGCCGTTTTTCATAGATTTGGGGATGTTGTGTTCTCATGTTCATTTGTTTCAAGGTATCTTTTGATTTCTTCCTTGGTATCATTGTTAATTTAGTCATTGTTTAGTAAAGTGTTATTTAGCATCAATTCCCATATGTGCCTTGACCTGGCAAGACCAAGGTGTCAAACCAGCGACCTCAGCATTCCAGGTAGATGCTTAATCCACTGTACTGCCACAGGTCAGGCCCCTCTTTTTTTTAAAAAAAGGAAAATCTTGCCTGACCAGGCAGTGGCGCAGTGGATAGAACGTTGGACTGGGATGCAGAAGACCCAGGTTTGAGACCCCGAGGTTGCCAGCTTGAGCGCAGGCTCATCTGGCTTGAGCAAAAGCTCACCAGCTTGGACCCAAGGTCACTGGCTCGAGCAAGGGGTCACTCGGTCTGCTGAAGGCTCATGGTCAAGGCACATATGAGAAAGCAATCAATGAACAACTAAGGTGTCGCAACGAAAAACTGATGATTGATGCTTCTCATCTCTCTCTCTGACTCTGTCTCTGTTAAAAAAAAAAAAAGGAAAATATTTTTTTTTTTTGTTAATTTTGGCCCTCTTCTTTCCTAGGTATATCAAAGGCAGAAAATATGGTCAGTTAAATCAACCTTCGCACAAAAGATTACATTCTGTCTCATATGTGATGAACTTCTCTATGGGATTGGCCCCTGTGGATTGTCTTTTCATGTGTTGGTCAGCTCTTATTCTTTGCTTGTTCATTTCGTCTGGACTTGGAGACTCAGTACCTGTTGAGCCATCTGGACTAATGGTCAAAATTAATTTTTTACTTTGATAAAATAGACTAATTGAAGCCTTTGCACCTCTCCTCCTCCTTTTCCTCCCAAAGCATGAGGCTGGGAACTACACAACAGGGATTACAGATACTACACTGGCATAAGGTGCCGAGTGGCACTGTTCCTTGTTTCTGTCGTCACACTCGGCATTGTTGGTGCTCATCTGGGAGTCTTAGCAGGAAATGGAAACCTCCAGCAACTGACAGACCCTTAGCTCACCTTCTTCTTGGTTTGCAGTTTCTAATGAGAATATCAGTGTCTGCGTAAGAGGATGGATTATTATATTTCATATGCCTTAAGAATCATCCTTCCAAATTAACACAGCTTTTTGAGTGATGTAGAAGATGGAATAAAAAAGAATATTGTTGGCCTGCAGTGGCAGCAGCTAGAATGTGGCATTTATGAAGAATTGGG